>NW_012101721.1:3070448-3089598 GCF_000951045.1 Mandrillus leucophaeus
TGAAGGAAGGAAGGAAGGAAGGAAGGAAGGAAGGAAGGAAGGAAGGGAGGGAGGGAGGGAGGGAGGGAGGGAAGGAACTTACTCTGCTTAACAGTAAGGAAAATAGAAAAAAAAAGAAGTTATAAGAAGCATGACACTAGTCACATTTTAGAAGTCCCTTTCTTTACCTGCAGAGCCAGCAAGCTTTCAGAGTTCCCAAGAAAACCACCTTTTAGTATTTAAGTCCTTCCCTAGTCCTAGCTTTCCCTTGCTCCTGCCTATCCAGGAAGAGCCCAGAGGAGAGCAGAAGGATAGATTTACGACCAGATCACCAAGGTTGACATAAGGAGGGCATTTTCCCTTTAGAGTCCTGCTAATAGGAGGGTCAAGGTGATTTCCTCAATCTCCTTGGCCTCTTTGTTAAATTAAAAAGGGTTAAATTTAGCATTCCTAGTCTCTTGGATACTCCCAGAGAAGGTATTGACCATGACCTCTTGGGCATGTTCTGAGGCTGCTCAGGCCCCATGTTGGAATGATGCTTCTCTGAAGCCCTGGCCACAGCCAAGCATTTCTTCTAAACTGCTTGAGGTGGCAAGATGCTTGGGACATCTGTTTCTTAATTTTATATGGACCCAGCCCAGAACCACAATCACCCAAGAGCATAGGAAACCTGTGGCCATGATTTTGACAATGAAAACCGTGGTTCATGAAACTCAGGGCTTCCATTTTTGGCTTCTTGACACTCAAAGTAGTTTTTCATCAAAAAGCCCTTCAAAAGGGAGACTGGTTTCCATATTAGGAAGGAAAATCTATACTCTGCCAACTCCAGAAATGTTCTTACAACATTGTTGGTTTACTCCATCTCACTGCCTCTTTCATACACACCCCATAGCAGGAGGCCCCAGCTTTGGAGCCCAGCCTGTGTCTGCATCCCCGCACGTCTCAGCCGCAGGCACACGATGCCTTGAGCCTCAGTAAGCATGCTGGATAGAAAGAGTCCCTGACATGATTTGGACAATGGCATGTTGGCTTTTTATTTTGGCTTTCTCTGAATGACTCTCATATTTTGTGAATTGGGTAGAATCCTGGCCCTGTCAGTGGGTCTTAGCTTATCTGACCATCACCTTGGTCAAAGTATTGAGTCTTGGAACAAGTTCGCTCCCTCTCACCATTGTCTCCAACCTCAGACATTTAACACAGTGGCCTTTCTCTTTCTCCTTGAGGTTTCTACGTGTCCACAGGGGGACACGTAGCTGTGTTCCTTAAGGTGCTCCGGGGTAAATGTCAGATTACTGCCTTTCTCCTATTGTGGGAATATTTTCCTTCCAAGAATATAACATTACCTAGTAATAAGGACAAGAACGAGAAATAGAAGGGCGAAGGAGAAGTAGGAGGAGGAAAAGGAGGAGGAGGAAGAAGAGAAAGGGACTTTATATGTATTTTTTTAAATGTTCCGTTTGGAGATAATTATAGATAAGCACACAATTTTAAGAACTTATGCAGAGATCCCTGATACCCTCATCCAGTTTCCCCCAAAGGTAACATCTTATGTCACTATAGCACAACATTACAACCAGGAAATCAACAGTGATACAATCCATAGTTCTCACTCCGGTGCCGTCAGTTTTACATGCACTCATTTGTGTGTGTTTGTGTATGTGTGTCTGTGCATCTGTGCATGCATTTAATTTGATGGAATTTTGTCACATGCATTGATTCATGTGACCACCATCACGGTTAAGATACAGAACAATTTCATCACAAGGATCCTTTGCACCAACCTTTTATAGCTACACCCACCTGCCTCTCCCCCAGTCTCACCTCTGACAACCACTAATCTGTTCTCCATCTCTATAATTTTGTCATTTTAAGAATGCAATATAAACGGAGTCATACAGTACGTAACCTCTTATGATTGGCTTTGTTCACTCAACAGAATTCACCGGAGCCTCGTCCAAATGGCTGTGTATATCAGTAGTTGCTGAGTCCTGTTTGGTAATACAGCACCATTGTGTGTTTAGCCATCATTAGTTGAAGGACATCTGAGCTGTTTCCAGATTTTAGCTATTGCAGATAAAGCTGCAATGAGCATTCGTATACAGATTTTTGTGTGAACACTGTTTTCATTTTTCTGGGATAGATTCCCAAGAGTGCAATTGCTGGGTTGTATGGCAATCGTATGTTTAGTCTTATAAGAAATTGCCAAATACTTTTCTAGAGTGGCCGTACCATTTTACATTTCCACCAGCATATGAGTGACCCCATTACTCTACATCCTCATCAGCATTTGGTGTTGCCACTATCTTTTCAGTTTTATTTTTAGCCATTCTGATAGGTAGGTAGTGGTATCTTACTTGCATTGCTTAGTGGCTCATGATGTTAAACATTTTTTCATGCACTTGTTTGTCATCTGTACATTCTCTTCAGAGAAATGTCTTTTCCCCATTTTCTAATTTGATAATTTTTTTAGCATTGAGTTTGAAGACCTCTTTATATACTATAGGAACTAGCACTTTGTCAAATATGTGCTTTACAAACATTTTCTCCCCATCTGCACTCTTCTCTTCCCCTTCACCAGGTCTTTCAATGAGTGAGAGTTTTTCATTTTGATGAGTTCGGTTTATCAATTTTCCCTTTTATGGATTGTGCTTGTGAGGTTCAGCCTAAGAACTTTTCATCTAATCCTAGGTCCAGAATATTTTCTCTAACAATTTTTATAGTTTTACATTTTATATTTAAGTCCATGATTCATTTTTAGTTAATTTTTCAGGTGTGAAGTATCAGTTGGTTCATTCTTTTGCCTAGGAGTATTCCTAGTATATACCTAAGGAAAGTAACCTTTAAAAATATACCTAGTATTTAGGTGTATTTTATGGATGATAATCCTAATAACTGTTCCAAAAGGTTGTTGTAAGAATTATAACCTTTAAAAATATACTAGGTATATTAAACTAATATTATATTATATTATCATGTTATATTAGTATAATATACAGCAATGTTTTGGAATGGTTATTATGATTATCATCCATTTTACCGATGGAGAAACCCAGAAAGATTTGATAATGTGACCAAGGTTAAACAAATGCTAAGTGATAGAAAGAAGTCAGGGTTTAAATGCGAGTCTGACTGACTCACTCACTCTAGCATTTAAACGTGTTCCTATTGCCTCGTTCAATCCCTTTTGCTCTGGGAGTCCTGCTTCCTGAACAGATGTTCCAATTTCCTGCATACATTCCTTTATCCTGACCAACCTCAGTACACAAGCCACCAGAGGCTGGGGCCTGCCAGAACCTGTCCAGGGTTCTCTGTGACACGTTTGCAGGGTGGAGAACAGGGGCAGACTGGGAAACTTCCCTATATGCAAATAGCTTGTCATTCCGATTTGGGGAAAGGCTCACATCGGATTTCAGCATCTTCTAAAGTATTTCAGAGCTACTGTACCAGCTCACTTGCCTGGGAGGGGCAGGCTAAACATTTTAGGTTCCCTGAAGACAATCACACATACACACAAAATTCATTTAATAACTCCAAATCCAGAACACTTCCATCTTCATCTGCCCAAACAAAATACACTAATAGAAGTCAGTCAGAAGGACTCAGAGCATTTTGGGGTAAAACGTCTAGGGCTAGAACCTGTTCCTTGCCCCTTCTGGTGGGTGGGGGTCATAGTTGGACTATAACCACCTCATTATCCATTCCCATTTGTAGGTAGATATGGGTAAAGGTCAAGTTTCCCTCCCAACCCCCCAGCTCTCTCCCCTCCACACACTGGCTGCTGACTTCCCAACCAGCCAGGACCTAGGGACTTGTGCACTCAGACCACTGGAAAGAAACCGCAGCCTGTGAGTTGACTTTGCTCTTTTGCAAATTCCTAAACCTCACCCTACTTTTAATGAGAGATCCAGGAGTTCTTTGCCTCTGTGACGTTATACTCAGAAAGGGTCCCTCCACCTACAACTTCTCCCAGAGCTTATCCTACTAGGCTTTTGCCCTGGCCCATGTTAGACAGCTATAAGGAGCAGCACAAGCCCAGTCAAATGATCCAGTCCCTCTGGGTCAATGAATGTGTCTATTTTGCCTGACAACTCAGAAGCCTTGGGGGTGCTTGAACCCACGGAGAGAGTTTCAACAGGTGGGTCAGCAGTAATACGCCCTGCCCCTGCAGCTCCTCCACCTCCAGCCCTGTGAGAAATTCAGTGGTGTTTTGTTCGGGATCTTGGCAACCTGCCTTGAGCCCTGGGTGTCCCCTCCTCTAGGAATGATGCTTTCTTCAGCATTCCTGTGACAGTCTCTGCAGGCAGACAATGGCAGCTTCTGGTAACTTCCTCCCCCTGGAGAGCCGCTTCAGGTATAAGTGGATCAAGGGGAATTGCTGAAATGACTCAGGCCATTCACCCCTGGTATTTCCTCCAGGAGCTGAGATAGGTCTCCTGAATGTCAAAGATCTGGGTCTCAGTCAAACTTCTGCAGGGCTAGGTGGCTGGTCACCTTCCCAGTCTCCATTTTCACCCTCCCAGTAGAGGGTATGAAACATCCTCTTGACCTCCTGGTCTCCCTGACAGTAATGTCCTTTATCACCTTCCAAACTTCTCTGGCAGAGGCTTTAAACTCGGGCAGGCAGGGCTACTCCAGAAGCAGTGGGTTCTGTCATGCCCTGCCTTGCTCCAGCCAAAGCTAGCCGGGGGCCTCCCTCTGACATACGTCTGGGGGATATGTCCTGCTCCGGATGCAGTTTCCATCATCTCCACCCTCTTCCAGGGAGCATGACTCTCTCTCCCGCTTCTTTGTATTCATAAAAGGCTACTCCCTGATCCTCCCTTGACCAACCCATTTCCATAGAAACTAAGAGACCTGAGTTTGAATATCAACTACCACTTACTAGCTATGTGTCCATTCATTACTTATTGTCTTAAGGCCAGTTTCCACATCTATAAATAGGAGATGTTGACCTCATAACATTGTTGCAAGATAAACAAGATAATATCTGTAAAGCAATGCAGTAACTGAAATAGTCGCTGATCCTGGAACAAAGTGAATGTTCAATTAATAGTGGCTATCACTAGTTTCTATGACAACTGTCTCCAGGCCCAATCTTTGGTCCTTAATCTGCTTGCCAGAATTCATCCTGGAAATTGCAGGTAAGTTGTTATGGAGGGAGCAAGTTCTCCAGCTTCCACAGGGAGTTTCTGTTTGCCTATCACGCCTACACTGTTCTCTGGGAGTCTGGTGGGCTTGTGGCATGGATGAGGGGCTCTACAGGTTTGGGCTGAAGGCAAGGCACTTCCTCCTCTGGTAGGTGGGCTCCTCAAACCTGACACTGGTCACTTTGAGGGTTCCTTGTGGACTTACCCAGCTGTAGGCGAGAAGTGGCTGACTCTGCCTTGTGTGGACACAGGTCCTGCAGGTATACCTGTCTCTGGGCAATGGCTCACTCGGTCAGTGCCCCTGGGGAGACCCGTCTGTTCAAGCACTTGTCATTTTCCCTGCTCTAGGGTCTCCAAGGTGAGAGGGCAATCCCATGGACCCAGAACCCAGGGGAACCTCCAGGCTCAGCACTGGTCATACTCCAGCTACAGCCTCCTCTTATCCCTGGCAACAAACTGCCCCTAGTAACTGGGCCAACCCCGAGGCTGGGGTCCATCCCGTTGAGGTTAGGTAGAGCGCAGCCCCAGGAAGGGAGTCCCCTGCAGACAGGAGCCCAGCCTCCCCCGCCACTCTGTCCCTGCTGACCCCTCCTTGGTAACCTATAGCACACCAAGGCTGGCTGGCTAACAAACAAACAAAACCCCAACAAGAATAAAGGAAACATGAAACCAGTCAGACCAACAGATTCAGACTAGAACATCCCCATTAAAATTGTTTGAGTCCCAAACTTGCTGGACAGGGGCAGGGGTCCAGGCCTGAATCCTTCATAAACCCTCTTGAATGCACTGCAGGAATGCATTAACTGATGTCACTTAGCGTTGGGCCTAAATAAACTGGATCCAACTTCTCAGGCTGGACTTCTTCCAGCTTCGGTTCACCTCCCAGCATCCCTCCCTACAGAGAACTGGGGAAAATCCAAGGCTGAGACGGGGGAAACGCGAGGGCTTAGGAGGGAAATACCCTCTCCCCAGGCCCAGGTCGCTCCATCCCTGCTGGGGCCTCAGGGCTCCTGTCTGGGATTTCCCCACCTTCGCGGGGCAGGAGCGGCCCCTCTTGGGCGGGGAAGGAGGCAGTGCCGGCTTGTCTCCCCTTTCCCCTCTCCCGGACCGGAGGAGCAGGAAGCGGCTGCTCCTTGGGCCACCCAGGAAGCAGCCCCGGCGGGGAGTGCGCGGCGCGGAGACAGCAAGAAAAGGGCCGGGCAGCCGCACCGACCCCATGGCCGCCGACCCCACGTAGCAGCGGCTGGGCAGCCTCCCCGTCTTCACTCGCGACGACTTCGAGAGCGACTGGCGCCTAGTGGCCAGCGGTGGCTTCAGCCGGGTGTTCCAGGCGCGGCACAGGCGCTGGCCGACAGAGTGCGCCATCAAGTGCCCCGCTGCCTCCCGCCCGACGCCACCAGGTACTGCCAGCCACGCCCTCCCCTTTCTCGGAGGAGAAACTGAGGCCCGGAAAGCTTTGGACCCAGGGAGCTTGCGAAGAAGGAGTGGGCTGAGTTTGGGGCTGAGGACTGTCCCCCGCAGTGTCTCTGAATTCCACCCAGTAGCCTGAGCCTCCCAGGCACAGCATACCTGTCTCCCTAACCAAAATAGAGCTGGCACACAATACCTGCTTGTAGACTCAACAGAGGTCAAAGGCAAGCGGGAACTACCTACCAAAGACTCCTTTATCCTATCTAACCTTCCGAACTTGTCCTGCCTCCTTCCATCCTTCTCTACAGCGCCTTCTTCCCCGGGTGTCCTGTGGCAATGACTGCTCTTGACTGCTCTCTGCCCCCCTCCTACTCATCCCAACTCTCAGGGCAGGGCTGAGCTTCCTGGGAGGCTGTGGCACTTTGCTCAGTGATCTGCAGGGAATCATGTTCTCTCTTCCCATGGTGGGTAGAGGGAGGAGGCCCCTCCCAACCAGTGCAGGCTGAGGAGGCCGGGGGATGGAGACTGCCTGACCTGATGGCCTGTACAGGCCCCTGGAAGGTCAAGTCTGGAGTTCTCTGATGTCTGTTTTTGTTTTTGTCCCTTGCTGTCGTCCCGTGCACTATAGCCACGCCTTGACATGCCCCCATTTTTCTCTTCCTACCTCTTTCCCGCTGTTTCCATTGTTCTCTGTCTTCCCACTGATTTGGAATCCAGTCTCATTCCCACTGGAGTTGCATATACTAGCTGTGTGCTTGCACTTTGCAGCCATGAAGAAGACACTCGGGATGTTAAATCTGAGCATGATAATCATGTCCTCCAAGGCTCTGGGACATCAATTAGAGAGTTTGGGGCGGGAGCCTCTCCGACTGGCATCTGGCTTGGATGCTATCTGTGGTTCTCTAGGATTACCATGCAGAACCTTAAGACACAGCCTCAGGTGCCACACACTCAATTCCCAGGCCTTCCCCCACCTTATGAGGAGAGGAAAAATGAAATCGCCCAAGGCCCACTCACCTTCCTCCCTCAGCATCTGCCTGTTGGTTTTGGAGGAGGATCAGATTATGCTAGGATTTGTCTAAATCATTTATAGCCTTTGGCATATAGAACGAAATGAAACAGATGGCAGTGACATGATTACACTGTGAGACATTGATGCTAACTCCTGCCACTTTCCCTTCCCAAGTTCTGGGAATTCCCTGGGTGGAGGGGTAAGATAATTAATGGTAATTAAGGCTTAGTATGTATGGATTACTATACTAGGAGCTTTACATGCATTACTTTACTAGATCTTCTTTCCAGCTATTCATTCATTCATCCACTTGACAAACGCTTATTGCTCTTCTACTATGTGTCAGGCACTGTTCTACACCCTGGGATTAATGATAAATGCAACAGATGTGTCCTTTCTCTCCAGGAGCTTGCAGCCTAGGGGGAGGAAGACGTTAACTAGATAATCCCACATGTAAATGTAAATGTGCAACTGTGAGAAGCTTAAGAAGGGGAGATTTGTGGTTCTAAGAGAGCTCATTAGTAGAAAGTTTGAGATCAGAAAAGGCTTCCTTGAAGAAGTTACGCTACAGCTGAAATGTGAAGAATGAGTGAGTTAAGTAGGTGAGGAGGAGAAAGTTTTCCAAGAACAGACAACAGAGTGTGCAAAGAATCTGTGGCAAGAGGGGCATGGTAAGTACAAAGATGGGAAAAGGCCATGATGGCTGGAGCTGGGAGAGTAAAACAGCAGTGGAAAACCACCGAGCATTTACAGCCAGGTAGCAGTGGTGATAATGGGAGGGATTAATCAGAATTGCAGTATGGAGAATGCATTGGGAGGGGTACAGTGGATGCTGGTCAAGTTAGGAGATTGTTATCTTCATTCTGACAAGAGATGGGTAATCGGGGCTAGACTGGAGTGTTGGTAGTGGAGATAGGAAAGGAATGGGTTAAGCCATATTTAGAAGATAAAAATCCACCTGACTTGGTGCTGGATTAGTCATGGGGAGGGTCATGATGAGGAAGAGGGGTATTAAAGCTAACTTGATGTCTGGCTTGCCCAAAGGAATGGAGGGTCCACTAAAATGTCCACTCCGTGAGAGTGTCTGTTTTGGTCACAACTCTGTCTCCTGTGCCTGGCACATAGTTGGTGTTCAATAAATATTTATTGAATGGCAGTGTTGACAATTAATGAAGAGAATATGAAAAGAGGCCTAGGTTTGGAGAGGAAGATCATGAGTTCAGCTTTGTACCTGTTGAGTTTCAGATGCCTTTAAATAGTCAAGAAGTGTTGTCAAGCGGACGTCAGAGTAAAGGTTGGTGTTAAGAATATTAAAACTTGGGAGTCACTTGTTATAAGTGGTCATTAAAACTAGGGCATCAGGCCAGTCCTGGTGGCTCATGCCTGAAATCCCAGCACTTTGGGAGGCCAAGGCTGGTGGATCACCTGAGTTCAGGAGTTCAAGACCAGACTGACCAATATGGTGAAACCCCGTTTCTACTAAAAATACAAAAATTAGCTGGGCGTGGTGGCAGGTGCCTGTAGTCCCAGCTACTCAGGAGGCTGAGACAGGAGAATTGCTTGAACCCAGGAGGCAGAGGTTGCAGTGAACCAAGATCACGCCATTGCACTCCAGCCTGGGCGACAAAAGTGAGACTCAGTCTCAAAAAAACAAAACAAAACAAAACAAAAGCATGGATGAGATGCATTCATTCCAAGCACTAAGTGAAAAAAACAAAGTCCCTGACCTCATGAAGCTTATAACCTAAAGGAGGAAGACAAAATAAATAGCAAATGAATAATAAACTTTTTAGTTATAGCACTCATGACCACCTGACAGTTCTTGATTAAAATATCTAAGGAGAATTGAGAAGTCTGATTTTCTAAGAAATGGTTTGGTCTAAAAATATTAATGCCAGGGCCCTCTGTGTATAGGGGAGATAAGAGTTGGGATGAGGTTGCTTTTTTTATATAGACTCCTCTGTGAAACACACACTAATTAGGTACCATTTGAGTAGAGATTTGAAGCAAATGAAGGGGTAATCCATGTGGCTCTGTTAGGGAGGAGTGTTCTAGGCAGAGAGAACAACAGGTGCAAAGGTCCTGAGGTGGGACCACACTGGGCACGGTGGAGGAACAGTGGGAAGCCCGTGTGCCAGGAGCACAGTGAAAGGGGAGTGATTAGGAGAGGAAGTCAGCAAGCTGTGCCTGGGGTTGGGGACAAATCTTGTAGGACTTTGTCAGCCATGAAGGAACTTTGGCTTTTACCGTGATGAGGAGAGCCACTGGAGAAGGGCGGTGACATGCTGTGACTTAGATTTTAAAATATGACTTTGGCTGCTGTTTTGAGAATGATTATGGAGAGGAAGTGAGAGAAAGAGAGAGTCCAATTAGGAGGCTTGGGGCAAGATGCACCTTGCGGGACAGGTGGTGAGAAGTGGTCAGCTTGTTGCTCGACAGTACTTTGAAGCTGGAGCTGGCAGGATTTGCAAAGACTTGGCTGTAGGAAGTGAGAGGGAGAAAGGAGTCAAAGATGACACGAGGGTTCTATTCTGAGGACTAGAAGGACAGAGGCCCCATTCACTGAAATGATGAAAACTGGAGGAAGGGCAGGTTTCAGGGGAAAATCAGGAGGTTAGCTTTAAACGCATTTGGTATTGAGTATCCAACTGGAGATGTCGAGATTGACTAGAGAAAGATTATAGAGGGAGAGGAGCAAAGAAGAGGCGCTTGGAGCAAGCCCCGTGGTCAAGTAACATGATATGAGCTTGCAAAGGAAACAGAGAGGAAGTGACCAGAAAGGTAGGAGAAACGCAGGAGAATGTTGACACATGGCTCAAGTAATGAAGTTTCAAGAAAAAGAGTGAGAGATCTGAACTATACACTGAGAACTGAAAACTGTTGGTTAGATATAGCAATATAGAGGCTGTTGGTGACTTTAGCCACAGGTGTTCAGGGAAGTGCAGGTACCAAAAACTAGACGAAAGTGGGTGCAGCAAGATGAGGAAGAGGAGAGACAGCAGTCAATGCTCTCAAGACTTCTGGGTATGAAGCTATGAAAGAACTGTGTAAGGCAGTTACAATAATTCCCAGTTTTTAGTTTAGAAACTGAGGCCCAGAGGATCCACTTGCCCAGGGTCATGCAGGTAATAAGGGGTGAAACTGGGATTTGAAATCAGGGCAGTGTGATCCCCACATCCCATGCTTTTTTCCACGTCATGGCAGATGTCATTGGTTCCTGTGAACCCAAGAGGATGAGAGAAGACAGATTAAAAATATCACAGAGGTGGAGAAGAGATCTCTGGCACAAGTAAACAAGAATGGGAGAAACCTACACTAGCCAACCTGTCCAGATGCCAGCAAGAGCATGTGGTTTTTCCTGAAGGTTGGGGCTCTCCAGTTGGCTTCCCAGGGAGGCCCCGGAAGCACATTGCCAGCAGGCTCTGACTGCAGCAGCATCACAGTTTTGCAAATACTGTGTTCTCAAATCTGTCATTTCTCCTTAATCCCCATCCCCGCAATCCCAAAACAATCCATATTTACTGTTCTGTGGGCACATACAGTGAAATGAGCAACAGAGTTTGCAAATGCTTATTTTGTAAGACCTTTCCTTAAGTTGTGACTTCTGTTCCAATTCAACAAAGATGTATTGTGCAGTGCATGGCAATGTGCTGTGGGAATTATAAAGATGAATAATTACAGTTCATCCATAAAATGGAGTAGTGTGCAGCTTTGGGAGATCATGCTTTGGAAGAACCCTGCAAAGGGAGGCTCAGGCTATGTGGATGCTGAGCGATAGGGCTGGAGGGGAGCAGGGGAGGAAGGCAGGGGCTCTGAGGATCCCAACAGAGCATGCACGCAGTGGGGCTCCACAAATGCGGGGAATGCGGGGAAGTGCTCGTGCTCCACATACTATGTGATCCAAAAGGAAAGAGAAGAAAGAAGGAGTGAAAGGGAGGGAGAAAGGGAAAGAGATACCTTGAAGGTGGATAGTAAAAGGATTTACCAAAATATCAACAGAGGCTAGCTCTGGAAGGTTGCATACCTGATTATTTATTTTTCTTTTATATAACTCTCTATATTCCCTATGTTTCCTACAAGGTATACCTATGACTTCCATAATTTAAATGGTAACAAATGATGTTTTGAAGCAGAAGCATGAGGCATCATGTTGGTCTTCCAGGGGCTCAAAATCTACTAGGGGAGATAAACATAGAAACAAGCAACCAGAATAAACAATAAACTGTGATACATGCTTTTTGGTGGCCACCTTTGCAGAATAGACTGGCTCCTAGCTGCAAACTCCTTGACCTCCTGCCTTGTTGCTGCTGGACTGTAATCTATGCTGCCTGCTAAATGGTGCTTCATGTCTGTCCTCCTCCACTACCTTGCAAGTTCCTGAGGCTTCTCTGGGTCCCCACAGCCTGGCGTCATGGCTAGTTTTTGTGTTCTTCTGGTTGCTGTAGTAATGAATGGGTCATCCCCTTCCATATCTTGCTTCCCCTCTCCATAGCTCTGATGTGAATTACCTCATTGAAGAAGCTGCCAAAATGGAGAAGATCAAGTTTGAGCACATTGTGTCCATCTACGGGGTGTGCAAGCAGCCCCTGGGTATTGTGATGGAGTTCATGGCCAATGGCTCCCTGGAGAAGATGCTGCCCATCCACACAGCCTCTGCTGGAAGCTCAGGTTCCGCATCATCCACGAGACCAGCTTGGCCATGAACTTCCTGCACAGCATTAAGCCGCCTCTGCTCCACCTGGACCTCAAGCCGGGCAACATCCTTCTGGACAGCAACATGCGTGTCAAAGTAAGGGCTCTGGCCAATCCTCTGCTCCCTTTCACTTGAGGGTTTCCTCCAGGTAAGCAGAATTATCCACCTGCCTGACCGGCCTGACAAGGGTTTTAAGCAGTTCCCTTCATGGACAAATTCTAAAGGCAGGGATCACACTGCAGCAGAGATGGCTAAGCAGTGAAATTTGGGGCATGAGGCTGGGTATCAGGATGCCTATAATAACCCTCTTTGGACTCAGTTTCCCATTTCTAAATTGGGCAGAATAATCCCTATCCCCCCACACTTTCTTTTATTTGGATGGAGATGTGTGTAAATAAGCCAATCCCTAAAAAAGTTGTAATGGACTTTCTTTCACTTCCTAAAACTTTTTTCTGCCCCAGGACCTTTGCACCTTCTGTTCCCCCACACCCCCCCGATTTATCTAGCAAAGGTCTACTCATTATTCAGCTCTCAGCTTAAACATCACCTCCTCAGGGAGCTCTTCCCTGATCTACTCCAGTAGGTCCCCATTATATACCTTCACCGTACCTCTGATTCTCCGTATTACTAACCCCAACATAGGTATATAATCATAAGTGAAACACTTTCCTTATTGGCTGGACCCCCCATTTGAATAAGTATTTACGAGGATATGGAGTGTGTGTTGACAGGGCGTGTCTCATTTTTCTCATCTGCTGCCCAGTCCTTGGTCCACAGCCTTCCTGGCCCTCAATGCATGGCCAACTTGGCAAGTGAATGACTCGATGGATGGGAGCAAAGGGAAGATAAATGTCCATGGTATAAGTGTTTCAGGGCCCCTGGAGGTGAAACGAACAGCTCACCGAAGGTGGCACCTTCATTCATAGTCTCTGGATAATGGTAACACCTACCATCTCCTAACTACATGCCAGGCACTGTTTAAGTGCTTTTTGCATGGTACTTCATTTAGTGCTCACAATAGCACTATGAGTTAAATACTCATATTCCTTCTACTTTACAGATGAAGAAACTGAGGCTCTGAGAAGATAAGTAATTTGGCCAAGATCATCCAGATAGTCAGTGGTAGTGCTGGGGGGAGTGCCGTAGAAAACCACTGCTCTACCCTGGAACAGGCAGATGGCAGGAGGGGTGAGAAGCCATAGCCGTTTTCTGTTCATGTGACTCTATCGCGTCCTTATCCCTGCCCCTGCTTTCTCCCAGATTCCAGACTTCGGCCTGTGCAAGTGGATGGAAAGTCCACCCGGATGCAGTACATCGAGAGGTCAGCTCTGCGGGGCATGCTCAGCTCCATCCCCCCCGAGATACTCCTGGAGAGTAACAAGGCCCCGGGGCCCAAACATGATGTGTACAGGTGAGAAGGAGGCCAGGCACAATGCCACACACGCAGCAGGCAGCTTGCTGCCACCACCCTGCCTGGCCACTATGGCCCAAAGGGCAGGACAGTGCGGGGATGAGGTCTGGCCGGAGGCGGAGGGCTGGGGAGGACTCTGGCTGGAGAGGCGGAGGGCTGGGGAGGACTCTGGTGGAGAGGCAGAGGGCTGGGGAGGACTCTGGTGGAGAGGCTTGCCTGGGACTGTGTGAACCGTAGGCGCCCCAGGCTGGGGTGATCTTGGATGTTCAACTAAGTCATTCAGAAAGCGTTTTCTGCATCCACAGCTTTGCGATTGTCATCTGGGAGCTCCTCACTCAGAAGAAACCATACTCAGGTAAGCAGGCAGCTGTGGCTCTGTGTCGGGGGCAAGAGGGCCCCTGGGAGGGGTTCCTGGAAGGGGCTGTGGGAGGACTGAGGGTTGAGAAGGAGTGCAAGTCCAGGTGTGTGTAGAACTGTGTTCTCTTCAGGGATTCCTCTCCTCACCCTCCTTCCTTCCTGCCTCTATTTCTAGAGCTCATGTCACAGCTAAAGGAAAGGGAAGGTCAGCCCAGCCCCCAGCCCATGCTTTGTGGCTCTAACTTCCTTGCTTCTAAAGTGCCCTTTCTGCCTTCTCATACCCCTGCCCCCTGCCACCTATACGCCAGGTAAAGAGACTGCAGGAAACTTGGAAAACCTCGCAACGTTGAGAGTCAGAGCCTTTACCTAGGCCTGTCTGTCAGCCCTGCTACTTTTGGACAGCACAGACCTGCAATGTGGGGTCATGTCTAGTCTTGACCTGGGAGGTGGCTGGAGCCAGACCAGAGAGACTTGGCTACTCAACACAGAACCTCAAGTCGGTTGAAAGTCTAGCTGTTTACTCACCAAGCATTTGTGGAGCCCGCACTGCATGCGTGCCCTGTCGGGATCCTCAGAGTCCCCACTTTCCTCCCCTGCTCCCCTCCAGCCCTACCTCTCAGCACCCACATAACCTGAGCCTCCCTTTGCAGGGTTCAACATGATGATGATGATTATCCAAGTGACGGCAGGCATGCGGCCCTCCCTACAGCCTGTCTCTGACCAATGGCCAAGCGAGGCCCCGCAGATGGTGGACCTGGTGAAATGCTGCTGGGACCAGGACCCCAAGAAGAGGCCATGCTTTCTAGGTGCTCATCCAGCGCCCCTTGCCCAGGGACTGGGAGCTGGGCGCGGCCGGGAGGGGAGATGACTGGGCACTCCTGGGAGCTATGCAAAGAGACACTTTTGACCCTATGGCCTAGAAGGACCTTTTTTTTTTTTTTTTTTTCCCAGAAACACGGTGTCTGTGGTTCAGGCTGGAGTGTAGTGGTGCAATCATTCCTCACCATAAGCTCGAACTCCTGGGCTCAAGAGATCCTCCCACCTCAGCCTCCTGAGTAACCAGAACAACAAGCACACCACTATGCCTAGCTAATTTGTAGATTTCTTTTTTTTTAAAGATGGGGTCTCACTGTGTTATTCAGGCTGTTCTCAAACTCCTGGCCTCAAGTGATCCTCCTGCCTCATCCTTCCAAAGTGCTGGGATTACAGGTGTGAGCCACTGTACCTGGCCTAAAAGGACTTTTTGAGGCAGAATCTGCATCACGGGGCTGGGAGGGCAGCATTGGGGGCCAGGAGTAGCTGAGGATGGGTTCTGGGCTCTGTGCGTGTTAATGCATGTCCCTGTGGGAGGCAGAGTAGAAAACCTTCGGTGCCAAAAGGCAGAAGCCACAGCATCTGGGCCTGGCCCTGTCTCCAAACTCTCCAGCCAGCCTTGGGTCCTTTCAGAGCTACTGTTCCCTCATTTGTAAAATGTTTCCAGGCCATGAGATCACAGGCCGGGGATGGCCCGTGAGGTCGTCCAGTCCTTTGGGGACTGTGAAAATGTACCTGTGTGTAAGTGTGAGCATCTTAGAGATCGCCTAACCTTGCCCCTCAATCTGTGGGAAAGGACCCTGATAACTCAGAGGGTCAGTGACTTGCTGAAGGTGCCCCACCATGACCCAGTTTCCTGCCTTCTCGAGCATGTATATGAACATATGTTCATATGCTCATATGTTCAATCCAGGAATGGATTTTGGGAGGAGACAGGAATGCTAGGGCATCTAAAACAGGGAGGGTACTGTGGGCCAGCCTGTTGCTTCCTTTCCTGTCTTTCTCCCATTCATGGAGCAGACATTACCATTAAGACAGACATACTGCCGTCACCGCTGCAGAGTCCTGTGGTCGTCCCAGAGAGCGAGGCCCTGGCCAGGAAGGTATCTTGCAAGCTGTTGCTGCGCCAGCCCCTGGAGGTGAGTGTGTGCGTTGGGCAGTCCTTACGGTCGTGCTAAGCTGGAGCCCGCTGTGTGGACTGTTGTGATCTCTGGCCAGACACTGAGCACTCACGCACAGTTCAGCTCGGGGCCACCTCCATCCAGAGGGAACACCTTTCCCTAATTTGCACGAAGGTGCACCAAGGGATAGTGGTGCCTGGAGCACAGAGCCCCTGGGAAGGATATACCTTCTCTCACATGCTTGGGACCAAGCTGACTCCCGTCCTGCAAAGGAAGGCCTGGCTCTCCCAAGCTTTCATGCTGTTGGTGTCAACATCATCCCTCTGCTCTCCTGTCCCTACTCTAACACGGGAACCAGCCATGGGTTAGCTTGGGACTCCCCTGGCTGAACTCACAGATCCACCCTGAAGTTCACATGGCCCAAGCGGAAGGCAAGGCCCTGAGCTGCCTCTTTCTGGAGGGTTTTTCCAGTTCAGTATTTTCCTCTGGAGATCTGGCGATAGTCATAGCAAAGGAGAAGGGTCTCCCAAGATAGGGTGGGCTGTGAGTCCTGACAGTGACCCGGAGTGCTGGAGAGAGGAAAGGAGGGGAGGAGGACACAGGCTAGAACTGCACCTCTGATCTCCACCTTGCCTGCTGGTTATGCCTCCCCAGGTGAATGAGGACATCAGCCAGGAACTGATGGACAGCGGTGAGTCTGGGTGCCACGGGTGGGACCAGAGAACTCACAGCAGAGAAAGTGGAGTCAAACCACACCCTTTCCCCATCTCCCTGGCCTCCCCCTCCTCCCCAGGCCTGTCACACATCCAGGGTTTGGATGCCCTTTTCCAGCACCCAGCCGCGTGTTCAGAAAAGCACATGCCCTCAGGGAACCTGGCCGCCTCCCCTTCAGGTCTGTGTCCTTGCAAGACCGGATTTCTCCTTTCCTGACCTGAGAGGTGGAGCATTGGTTCTCAAGGCTAGCTGCATGTTAGAATTGCTCGGGAAATTTAAAAAAAAAAAATGCTTTGCCTTGGGCACACCCTAGACTAATTAAACCAGAATCTATGAGGGTCAGGCCTGGGTAGTAATCATTTATTCTAATACTCCACTGGGTAGAGCAAAAGGATGTTGATCCTTAAGACCTCAGAGGGGAGTTTAGGTCATAGAGCTCCAATCACAAGTTTATTTCCAACTTACAACTACTTACTTCCCTTCAGGCCCTCCCCTGAAAGCTCTTACCTATGTAATTTGTCCTTCAATGGTAGAAGGAGCTGGTCATTGTCTGTCCTCTCTTTGCTGATCCAGATATGGAAGCTCAAAGAGGCAGTGAATTGGCTAAGGTCGGGGGATGCTGAGGGGTGAAACCAGGATTTGCACTCAGGCCTCCTGAGCCCACTGCTCTTTCTGCCTCATCTGTGGGGAAAGGACTGCAGGACTCAGTTCTCCAGGACGACAGAACCTGAACTTGAATAGTAACAGTTATGGCTGTGTAGAGAGCCGTGCTTAGGAAAGGCATTGCCCTTACTGCTCTAGCCTCTGTTCCTGGATGGATGGTACTTCCAGGAGGCAGGGGGATGGCCATGATGACTTCTGGACAGGTCACAGGTCTTTTATTTCAACCCCATCTTTCTCCCAGCAGACTCAGGAAACTACCTGAAGTGGACCTTTCAGCTCTCCGACCGTGAGAATTTGGTCCCAAGAGATGAGGAACTGTGCATCTATGAGAACAAGATCACCCCCCTCCACTTCCTGGTGGCCCAGGGCAGTGTGGAGCAGGTGAGGTTGCTGCTGGCCCATGAGGTAGACGTGGACTGCCAGACGGCCTCTGGATACACGCCCCTCCTGATCGCCATCCAGGACCAGCGACCCGACCTCTGTGCCCTGCTTTTGGCACACGGTGCCGATGCCAACCTAGTGGATGAGGATGGTTGGGCCCCGCTGCACTTTGCAGCCCAGGATGGGGATGACCGCACTGCGCGCCTGCTCCTGGACCACGGGGCCTGCGTGGATGCCCAGGAACATGAGGGATGGACCCCTCTTCACCTGTCTGCACAGAATAACTTTGAGAATGTGGCACAGCTTCTGGTCTCCCGTCAGGCTGACCCCAACCTGCATGAGGCTGAGGGCAAGACCCCTCTCCACGTGGCCGCCTACTTTGGCCATGTTAGCCTGGTCAAGCTGCTGACCAGCCAGGGGGCTGAGTTGGATGCTCAGCAGAGAAACCTGAGAACACCACTGCACCTGGCAGTAGAGCGGGGCACAGTGAGGGCCATCCAACACCTCCTGAAGAGTGGAGCGGCCCCTGATGCCCTTGACCAGAGCGGCTACAGCCCACTGCACACTGCGGCTACTGGGGGCAAACACCCGATCTGCAAGATGCTGCTCAGGTGCGGAGCCAGCCTTGAGCTGCCCACCCACCAGGGCTGGACACCCCTGCATCTAGCGGCCTACAAGGGCCACCTGGAGATCATCCATCTGCCGGCAGAGAGCCACACAAACATGGGTGCTCTCGGAGCTGTGAACTGGACTCCCCTGCATCTAGCTGCACACCACAGGGAGGAGGCAGCGGTGTCGGCACTGCTGCAGTGCAGGGCTGGCCCCAATGCTGCAGGGCAGTCAGGCTGGACACCCCTCCACCTGGCGGTCCAGAGGGGCACCTTCCTGAGGGTCATCAACCTCCTGGAACATCACGCGAATGTCCACACCCGCAACAAGGTGGGCTGGACACCTGCCTACCTGGCCGCCCTCAAGGGCAACACAGTCATCCTCAAAGTGCTGGTCAAGGCAGGCGCCCAGCTGGACGTCCAGGATGGAGTAGGCTGCACACGCCTGCAACTGGCCCTCCACAGCCGAAAGCGGGGCATCATGTCCTTCCTAGAGGGCAAGGAGCTGTCAGTGGCCACTCTGGGTGGTTCTGAGCCAGGAGCCCAGACAGAAATTTAGACAACTTGGCCAGGTGTGGTGGTTCACGCCTATAATCCCAGCACTTTGGGAGGCTGAGGCAGGCAGATCACCTGAGATCAAGAGTTTGAGGCCAGCCTGGCCAACATGGTGAAACCCTGTCTCTACTAAAAATACAAAATTTAGCTGGGTGTGGTGGCATGTGCCTGTAATCCCATCTACTAGGGAGGCTGAGGCAGGAGAATTCCTTGAACCCAGGAGGCAGAGGTTGCAGTGAGCCGAGATCACACCACTGCACTCCAGCCTGGGCAACAGAGCGAGACT
>NW_012101721.1:3089801-3141663 GCF_000951045.1 Mandrillus leucophaeus
GAAGGAAGGAAGGAAGGAAGGAAGGAAGGAAGGAAGGAAGGAATTTAGACAACCTGGGCCTCTCGCCTGGATGGAGTAGGAATTGCAGCTGGGCTTCTGACAGGGCGTCTTCCCTGTCTGCACTCTTCACCTGCCCCTTCAACCTCGAGAGGAACCAGGAACCTGGGT
Source organism: Mandrillus leucophaeus (assembly GCF_000951045.1). NCBI lineage: Eukaryota > Metazoa > Chordata > Mammalia > Primates > Cercopithecidae > Mandrillus > Mandrillus leucophaeus. Next base: position 3,089,970 of record NW_012101721.1, read on the forward strand.
GACGGAGGCATGGGGAGAGGTACCACTGTGGCTGCAGCTGAGGAAGGGGCCCTGGCTTAGAAAGCTGCCTTCAACATGTCCTCCAGTCACTTCCAACAGAACCCAGGCTTCCTCCCCCTCCTTTTTGGGGACGCAAGCCCCCCAGATGAATCCCCTCTCCAGTCCAAGACACATATGACCTTTTGCCACTCGCCTCTGAGTTCACAGGGGCCCTTGCATCCTAGCAGACCCCCTCTGAAGATGGTGGGAGGTACAGCAGTGAGGGAAGCAGGATCCTCCTGTCTCATGTCTTGTGTTCTTGGCTCCTTACCTCAGGCTGGGGTGGGAGAGCCAGACACATGTGCTTTGCTCAAGGTGCAGAAGCTAAAAGTTCAAAGGAGGTTTCTGCTTGCTGTTTAAAGTCCCAGCCAGCCACCTGTTGCCGCACTGACCACAGCTTTCCAGTGCCCCTGATCCCAGTGCGTGGGTCTCCCTCATGGCCTTTGGGGGGTATAGGAAGGGTGCACTCCAACTGTGGATAAGTCACCCTATGTGAGATGCGAGGTCTCTGGTCCCCAGCGCCACCCTTCACCCTTCATCGTGTCCAGTTTTAAGGCCAGATTTCAAACTCTGAAGTCAAGAAAGCTGAGGCTCTGAGTCTTCTGTTTAGAGATGGATTGGCCTGTGGAACCAAGTTGCATATAGAGGCCAGTAGCGTTAATATGGTGTGCTTGTATGTGATTTGTCTAATGTAGGGTATATGTGTGTGCATATGTGTGTGTTCACAGTAACTTTATGTGACCAGAGCCCTAGTTCAGCTTCCAGCAGAGCAGCCAACAATTTGGAGGGAGTGGGGACAGGATGAGTGTCCTGGGGCTCTATCCTGCTCCTTCTATCTCCCTGCACTGCTGGACAGCCCAGTAGAAGCAGCCCCTCGCACTCAGGGATGTTTTGCAATTGTCAGAGAAAAGGAATCATCTGTCCCACATATTGGCCAGCTCTGAGCCAAGCTGATTGGCAAGCCCACCTCTGCATGTCATTCTCCTGGGCTGGGCACTCCAGTCTGGGCATGGGGCCAGCAGCCAGCAGCCTGGCATCAGCATGGTGTGAGAGAGGTGGGGCAGAGGAAATGTGTTGCCCACGTGCAATCCTGTTGAATTAACAAGTCCCTTTCAGCAGAGCTAGCAGCTTTGTGTCCTCCATCCTTTGGCCTCTGGACCACAGCTCCAGCCTGTTGGGCCCTGGGCCCTTTACCACCACCTTGCCATAGCTTATGGCCACCATGGAAAGTCAGGTGTGAGCCCAGGAAGCTGGAGTGTGTCCTAGAGCCAGGGTTGTAAACTGAGCCTGCACATTAAAATCTCCTGGGCGAGGGGCTTTTAAAACATACCAACGCCTGGCCCTACCCTCAACCAATTAAACCAGAACCTCCACAGTAGGAACCTGGTGTGAGCATCATTAACAATTCCCAGGTGATTCTGAAGAGCACCCAGGGCTGAGAAGCACTGGGGCGTCTCATGGTTTCCCTCTGTGCCCTTCCTTAGCATAACCCTGCAGACATCATGACCAGCAACTTGGGTATCAGAGGTCTTTTTCTCTCCCATCTGGACTCCTGAGGACTGGGGGCAGGGGACGCTCAGCTGACTGTTCCATCCTCCTACTCTCTGCTAGCTGCCCAGCTCGATCTCTTTAGTCTCACTGAGACTAAGCCTTAGGCAAACCTTGTAGTTAAAGATGTCCCTAGGAGTTCTATCTTTCCCAGAACATGGAGGAGCAGGAGGAGGGAAGTGGAGGAGGCACAGGGCTGTTTGCTTCTCCTTGCACTCTGAAGTCTCCCACCTGCTGGGATCCTATCTGCCCTTCCAGATCTAACTCCAAATCTAGGACTCTATGAGAGCCAGAGAAGGCTCTGGGGCTACATACTTCCAGCCAGGGGAGCTCAGATCCATTGGTGTGAGTGATCAGGAAGGAACCAAAGGGGGAGAAGAGTAGCTGGCTGATCCTATTGGAAAGAACTGAGAACTGAGAAAAGGCCTTGAAGAAAAGATTTAGAAAAAGTAGGTGATCCTTTGCACCTAGAGTCCAGTGAATGGCAGGGATGCCATGTGGACAAGACTGTCCCCTGGAATCATTTCAGCTCTGGTGATCCTGAGTCTAGGCAGAGATTCTCACACCTCTGCTTCCTCCACTTCCTTCCTCTAAGAGATAACTCTTAGACGTGACTTCAGGCCAGCCCATGGCCCCTCATTACCTACCAGTGTCCTCTTCTGCCCTATCAAGTGGCTCCTAGCCAGACACAGACACACGCACAAACACACACAGTATCCACCTTGAGTCCCATTTCAACACAGTTGCCTTCTAGAGCTTCCCCAAGGATGTTTAAAATTGGGTTTGAATGAGGCCCTTGAAATTCCCAAGGAGAGGGTCTCCAGTGGAAGTTCAAGCCCTATTTAGGGGAGACTGGGGATCAGGGGGATAAGAGCTCCCTAATGTCTTGCTGGGCATCTCCTCTTGGAGGTCCTGTAGACCCCTTCAACTCAAAGTGTCCCAACCTAAGCATTCTCTTCTCCCTCCACAAGCCTGACTTCACCCTTTATACTCCATTTTAGTTGAAGGTATCCAAACTCCTAACTTAGGAGCCATTCTGGACCAGCACTGGGAGGATGGAAGCCTTCTATATCCACACTGCTCAGTACGATAGCCGCCAGCCACAGGTGCTGCTGAGCACTTGAAATGTGGCTCGTGTGACCAAGGAATCAAGTTTTTTTATTTCAATAAATTAAATGTGGGTATCTAGCCACATGGGGACAGTGGACAGCACAGTCCAGTCTATACCTGTCTTGCCTCCTCCAGGCAGTTGCCGTGTTGCATGGGGTCGATCAGGAAGGGGTTTTCTAGAAGATGCGTATGTTGAATGAGGACAAGGACAGAGCAGAAGAGGAGCAAAGCCTGGACTGGATAGAAGGGGAGAGGATCAGCTGGGGAATGTGAAAGAGACACAGCTGCTATGGAGAGCAGACGGTGGCCAGCCGATGGAGGGACAGTGCTGTCCAGGTGTGGGTGGGGAGGTGCGTATTCGGTGGAGAGACCTTAATGTCCATTCTGATTTGGGAGCTCCCACACAGGATGAGGGACAGTTGGGAGCTGCTGCCAGTTTCCCAGCAGAAGGAGGATGCAATCAGAACATGCCATGCATCCTAAAGACCTCTTCAGCTGTGTGCAGATGAGGAAATGGGGGCCAGTGGTGGGAGATGGGGACCCTGCCCTATGGGGCTTCAGAGCCAGGCACACCTGGCTTGGCATCCCAATTCTGCCCTTTGCTATCTGGGGGCTTTACCCAGACTTTCCAGGCTTAGGCATCTGTATTTATAACAGATTTGCTATCTCAGGGATGCAATTAGATCACGCCTATCTCCAGCACACATTGGTACTCACCGTCACTTCTCTCCTCTTCCAACTTTCTGTTCCTGTCGTTTCTCACCAATGTTACTCCAGTAACTCCCTCATTACCCTTTACCCATATGACAGCCTCCTTTCCCATCCTAAACTGTGCTTCAACCAATCCAGCCCACCTCAAGGAGGACATTCCTGGGTCCTGGGAGATGGCATCCTCTAGCCTAGCCATCCCCAGAGGTGTAGATAGCCCAGATTGTTCCACCTGGATCCTTTCTTGTGCTGGGAGATGGAAGCTGTTGATGGAACCCTCCAGTTATGAGGCTGGGGATCCTAAAGGAGCAGGGGAGTCTTGGCAAGCTGTCTCCACAGCAAAGTGTAGGGCAGAGGCCCAAACGGGCTGCCGCCACTGTCTAGAAGGGAGGCAGGACTGCGGGGATCAGCAGAAAACTCCTCAGGGGTGAAAAGGCCTATGGAAAATGAGGAGACTGGGGAGATGGTGTCCCTCTCCAAAGCCAACCTGAGGGGAGTGAGCCCCAGAGAGAGAATGACAAGGGGCAGGGCTGAGAAGGGGAGGAAACAAGGCTCCGGGCCTGTGACAGGGAGGAGAGGAAGGAGGGAGCCCCAGGACTTCCTGAACACACAGATGGCAGCTCTGGGGTGATCTTGTGTTCAGGAACATTCCTTTCCTGATGCCCCCTGCGCTTACCTAGAGAACACATCTCACCAACATGTGAGGGCCTCCAGTGAGTCAGGGCTCCAGCCCACTCTGAAACCAGCCAGCCTTGCTGCCTTGCTACAGCCCCCACCAGCCCCAGGCCCCTCTTCCTGCTAATGCTGAGTCCCCTTCTTCCACCGGTGCCTGCCGGGATCTGATCTGCCCTTCCAGATCCAACTTGCCTGTCCCTGCCCACGAACACTTCTCCGCTTGCCCCCTGGAGATGCTCACTCCTTCCTCAGGGGCATTCTGTCCCGATGCCCAATATGGTGAGGTTGACAGAGCTGCTCTCAGGTCCACCTTCCTTGCTCATTGCATGACACGTCACCACGCCCCACTTGTTTCTGTGTTCCTTCCAGTCCCCTCTTAGTGCCCTGGTGTCTGGGGCTCAGAGGGTGCTTCCTCCCTGCTTGCTGAATCGTATCACCGGTAGCAGGGGCCTTTGCTGTAAGGTCATGTAAGGGACAGAGGAGAGGAACCAGGCTATGCTGAGGTCGGGGAGGGAAACTGGGTGGCTGAGTCTAGTGGACCTGGGCAGGCAGACCTGGGTTCTTATCTTGGCCGAGCCATTTACTAGTTGCAGATCCCAGGTTGCTAAAACTATCTTAGCTTGATGGTATCATCTAGTGTCAGTAATGCTTATCTCTGGGTCGTTGTAAGAATTAAACCTGATGCCCTGCCAGTCAGAGGGCAAGGCAGTTAATAAGCACTCAACACATTCATTTCTTGCAGTTCCTCCTAAATCAGAGGAATGTTTCTCTTGCAATAAGACATAGACAGTCCATCCTTTGGGAGCCTTTTGCAAGGATGCTCTTAGAAGCCTCTGCCCATTTCCCTTTGCCAATACACTCAGGAAAGGAAAGGGAGACTCTCCTTCAGTGCCTTGGTGTGGGCTGAGACACTGAAGCCCCCTGGGAAACACCTACGGATCAGGTCAGTTATAGAGCAAGGGCCAGCCCCACTAGCCGGTCATGCCTCCTCTACCCAGAGCCTGGGTGAGGTCTGTGCCACCAGCTCTGGGAGAAAACCAACAAGGGACTTGTCTCCTCCAGGGCAGTGTCCTGCCTCTCTTGCCCCTCCCATGCTTTCCCCTGCCCTGGACACAGCACAGATCCTGGCCCCCCACATGACCCTCCCCACAACTTACACACTCCTGGGGGCAACAGGACAAAGTGTTGGGAGTTGGGCCTGATGAGGAAAATCCAGCAGGTGTAGACGGTCCAGCTTTGTCTCTGCACAGTCCATGGCCCCAGGCCCTGCCCTCCCATTCCTGGAATGGCACCACCTCCCCCCTTTCCGGATAGCCATCCTTCACTTCTTTCCTGTGCAGCTCTGACTCCCCCTGGCCCTGGGGTGCCAGAGAGGTGGCCCCCCTCCCTGGCCTCACGCGCAGCTCTGGGTGTCAGAAGCCAGGTGTGAATGTGGGAGAAAGCCACACGCCAGTGGAGCGGTCATGCAGCACTTCCTATGAACCTGGGGCTGTCTCTGGCTCTGGTTGGGAGTCAGAGTTCTCTCCACATCCCTCCTTGCCATTCCCTCTCCTGCGCCTCTCTGGGCCTCTGCTCCAATGAGGCCTTATTTGCCAAGTAGCAGAACTGTGATGAGAGAGGAAGCAGGAAGCTGTTCCTACCAGGTACCCCCTTCCCACGTCCCCTCTAACCCCACAAAACCAGGGTAGGTCTCCCCACTCCAAAGATGGTCTGCTCTCCCTCCACCAGCCTCCTGCTTCCCCGTGCACCCCCAGAAACTAGTGTAGCAGAGCCAGGGCCACCTGGTTGGCAGGAGAGGACCCTCCAGCACACAGATGCCCAGACTGGCTTTCTCAGTCCTGAAGCCCCACTAAGAACTGCTCTGTCCCCACCACCTACCCACTTGCTTCCTGGAGCAGCCCAGGTTCTGTTGACATGCACCCCAGGCTATTACCCTACAGGTCTGGTCCAAAACAGGTATTCTTTCTCTTTTAAAAAAAAATCTTCTGACCATCCTAGCATCTTTCAGCTGCACTCAGCCTGGTCAGAAGCCTGGGCTGGAATGGACAATATAAGATGTAGACTCAGAAGATCTACCCTGAAAGGGAAACCACCCTTTCTGTATGAGAGGTTTCTGTTCTGTAAGTGGAGATGATAAGACTGCCCCTCACTCCAGGCTGTTAGGAGAAGAACATGCCATCAGGGAGGGCAAAGCCCGCAGACAGGGCCCTGTGCAGATGGAAGCTAAAGTAGCACACTGAGCCCAGGTCCTGGGACCCAAGAGGACAGTGAGCCAGTGGGACACAGAGAGGGTTGGGCCACCAGGTAAAAGGAGCTATGCAGTCCCTGGGGACAGGGATGTTTTGGGAAGGGATTCCAGATAGGAGGGGATGCTGGAAATGCCCCCAAAGCAGGCCAGGCCTCAGTGTTCCTAGTTGTAGGCAACTGGCTGTGCCTATGCTGAGACCACCTGGAAAGCAGGATCTGCAGCTGCTCCTTTCAGGGCCTCCTGCCCCAGCCACGCAGGAAGTAGTGGTCCATGCTGTCAGTCTTCCTGCCCCCACTGGTGCCCTACCTCATTGTTCAAGGCCAAGGCACACCAAGGCTGCTGTGTCACACGTCGTCTAGTAGAAGGGTGCCTTGGAAGTGCACAGCGTGTGCCTGTGCTTTGTCTGCCCTCCCTGGGCTCTGCCTTGGGGGAAACGGAGTCTTACATTGTTGTGATCCCGCTAGACTGAACTCACGAAGGCAGGGCCGGTGACCATTCTTGACTGTTTTAATCCCAGCACCTCACCCAGGGCCTGAAGCACAAGAATTGCTCAATAAGTATTCCCTGAGGAAGACAGCAGATAGGTGGATGAAGCAATGCAATTTCTTAGCCTGCTGAACAACTCATCTTCTAATTCCCAGGACCCTTCCCCAGCCCAGGGCCATCTGAGAGTGCTTCAGGAGGAAGAATGAGGGCCTGAAGCCTTGAAGACTTGCAGTCACCTCTGGGTCTGCTCCTTTGTGACTGTGTGATTTCGGTTCCCATCTAAGATGACATGTGCGAAGTGCCCCACTGTGCCTGGCCCTTAGGTGGTGATCCTGGGCTGTACTCTAGGAAAGGGCAGGGCAGGGGGCAAGGGTGCAGACTCTATCTGCTGTAAAGGCAAATGAATGATCCTTTGATTAAAAGGCACTCTACAGAGCGGCACAGGCACAGACAGAAACCTAGGGAAAGGCAAAGAGGAGTGAAAACTGGAGGCTTCCTTTCCACCCTGTCGTCAAGAGCAAGAGACCATCGTCAGGACCTCTCTGGAGAGAGTCAGAGCCTGGGCCACCCCCTTCCACCTTGTGTTCCCGTGTCGTGTCGGGTCCTACTCCTCCCATTTCTTTGCCCCTGAAGTGCTGAGAGGGGAGAGAGGGTGGAGCCCAGCCCTCCCCCTGCCCACTCTAGCTGTCAATCTGCTGTCTGGCAGAAAGACATGAAGCCTCGTGACAACTGTGGGCAACTTTCCTCTGCCCCGCCTCCCGCCCCTGCCCTGCCCTCTTCCCCTCTGCTCCCTGTCAATGCTCTTCTCACCCTGCTCTGGGTCTCCCTTCCCTCCCTCCCTTTCTCCCTCCCTCCCTTCCTTCTTTCTTCTGCTTCTCTTTGTCATCTCTTCCAATCCTCACATCTGATAAGCTTGTATACCCTCATAAGATTCCTAATCGTGGGATGTACTTTTAAGCATCCATCTGGGTCAAGATCTTTCATAGAGTTTGAGCATGGTATGTGTGCAATGGGGATGGGTTGGGTCCCTGGGGCTTCTAGCCCCCTTGGGGACCTGATGCTTTCCCCAGGAGATGGTCACTGAGTCATTGGTCTCCCTGAGTTAGACTAGGGACCTGTTTTGCTCACCTTCCAGAATCAGGGTGCTCCTGGGGACAGGAGCCTCACCCAGGGCTTAGCACTACCTTTAGGTTCAGGGAGAAGATCAAAGTCCATAATTAACTGTTCAGGGCAAGTTAAGTGCTCCAAACTTTGGTGCTAAAAATATTGTATTTAGCATGCAAATTACGCCCTGACAGCTCCCCAGAGCCTGAGCCCGTGGGTGCCGGCACCTTGTTTGTCATCACTACAGTTATTCTCAAGGTGGTAAGAATATTCCTCCCTCACTGGGTTGATTTACACTTCATTTGTAGAAAGTCAAGTTTCTGTTGTCAGGGCAGTACCAAGTTGTGGCCCCAGAAGACTTGGAGCTAGGGACCCGCCTGGAGGCTGAGAGGAGGGAGAACTGTCCAGGCCGCAGTGGTCAGGGCCTTCCCTGCTTCTCCCAGCCTGCCCTAGAGGAAGGGGATCCTGACACGGGACAGAAGACAGGGCAAGGGACACAGGCAGACACAGGCAATGCCAGTACATCCAAGGCCACTTTTCCACAGAGCCTTCTCTTCCCTGGTGGGTGACAGGGCAAAGAATAGGTCCTTCAGAGGAAGCAGGAGCTGCAACAGAGGAGGTGGAGCAGTGGGGGCGACCTGGCTTCCCTTGAGTTAGACCCTGCAGACACAGGGGTCTCGCTACACTTGAATGCCAAGCATGGAAGTGGCGTTGCTCCCTTCTACCCAGGGGTCCTGGAAGGTGACTCGTCAAAGTTTTATTAGTTTGGTGCATGGATAGTGATGTTACAGAGTCTGGGGCCCAGGGGCTCTCCCAAGCTGCAGCTTCCCCTCCTTCCTCAGGGCAGGACCAGGCCAGGCCAAATGGTTTTCAGCAGCCTCTTAGCCATGGGCTCCTCTAAGGCAGAGGCAGTGGAAGGGAAGGGAAACAGGAGAGAGAAAAGGCCAGAAGGAATAGAAAAGGAAAGTGGTTTTGCGTCCGAGTGTGGCAGAGGCAGCCTCTCAAAGAACCTCTGACGTCCCCTAGCCCAGGCCCAGATAGAGTTCCAGGGCCTGACCTCCCCGCCAGGCCCCAGGCTGGCCAGTAAGTGCTGTGAGAAGGGATGCATTGCAGGGCCGTCAGAAGGCAGCAGGGCGGGCTAGGGCAAGGAGTTCCTCTCCCCATAGACCCTCCTGGGCCCTTCAAGATGAGGGTTCCTCTTCTCAGAGCATGTGGAAACCACTTGGGGAGCTGTAACGGGATGAGGCGGGTCCGGACTCGCCAGGAAAGTAGAGGTCCACATTGGGGTGTGGGAGGGAGCTAAGGTTTTTGGCTTGGCAATCTCTGGGGTCCATCCTGCTGTCTGGTATTTACATGGGTCTCCCAGGACTGAAGTTGCCTGGCTCCTCGGCGAGAGAGCTTGCTTCCCTCCTGTGGGCCTTGCAGGGTGTGAACTGTTCATCTCCCCCTACCGCCTGCTCCACGCCAAGCCCCACAAACAGAGAAAACTGAGCCTCTGGGCCCTGACTCTGGCTCCAGCAACCCCAGAGCCCCAGAGGAAGGTCAAGGAAGGCGGCTGCATCTTTGGTGCCAAGGATAGGGGGCCTGGAGGTGGGAAGGGGGACTCTATGAGCTGCCCCTGAGCTGGGAGGCCCAGCCCCAGGGCTGGTACCATGCCCAGCTCACTAGCACTGCCCTGGCAGAGTGAGGGTGTGCGGGCAGTGAGGGGCACGGAGCCAAGCGAACACTGCAGGGCCTGCCAGGGTGAAGAGGAGACTGGTCCACCCGGGCCTTCCTGCCCACAGTTCGCAGGGGTGAGGCCGGCCGGCCTGGGCAGGGAGGCGGGAAGCAGGCTGCTGTGCGGGCGGGCAGCAGAGTCAGCAGTGGAGGATCTTCAGGAAGGCCTTGCGGAACTCAATGTTGAAGGTGGTGTAGATGATGGGGTTCACGGCGCTGTTGACATAGCCCAGCCACGTGAAGGCGCTGTACAGGACAGGCGGGATGTTGCAGTCACAGTGTATGTTCAGGATGTGTGTGATGAAGAAGGGCAGCCAGCAGATGATGAACACGCCTGGGGGAGAGGGCAAGGTCAGGCTGGTCCCCAGGGCCAGGGAGGCACGGCTGGGAACAGCCGCACCCAGTGTGCGTGGGCACTTATGCCAAGACGGCGGGCTGTAGCCACAGCAGCACTGTAGATCCACCGGTCTTGGATCCTAGACCTGCCTCTGACACCCATTTGCAGTGAAGGATCCCTTCAGCTCCTTCAGCCTCACTTTCCTCATTTGTCCCTTTCCCACCTCTTAGGAAAGGGTACATGGTTTAACAATAAATCCAAAAGGTTACCATTCTGACCCAGGTTAGCCAGTAGAAATGGAAATATCTGCTCTACTTCCAGGTCATCTTTGAGGGCTATAGACCAATGTCACTTAGTTCTTATAGCATCCTCATGAGGTACGTAAGAAAAACGCTCCCAACAACTCTGCAATATACCCAAGGTCGCTCACTCTTGAGCAGCGAAGCTGAGAGCTGAACTCCGGTCTATCCAGGTCCCCAAGTGATCTTGCTCCAGCCTTCTCCCAATTTCCCTAGTCTTGGTGGGTACACACTTGCTCATCCCTGCCTTGAACCACGCCCTCTCACCCAGGGCGGCCGCCTACCTGCTCTGTTCACCTAACTCAGGTGCACTTTTTCCAGGACCTCCTGCGCAGGTGTGACATTCAGCCTGGAAGCAGTGTGTACATGGAATGCCCTACAGGCACAGGAGGCATCCCTGGAGGCTGAACGGTGTCTGGGAAGAGTAGGGCCACAGGGCCGAGCCCCTGTGGACTGCAGCAGAGGGTCTGGCTCCAATCCCAGCCTACCACATCCCAGTCCCATGATCATGAGTGGTCCCACGGAAACAAGTGCCATCATTCATAAAAGAAGGGAGGTAACAGCTGCCCCACTCATGCCCCAAGATCATCAGGCAGTCAAAGGGGATTCAGGTGCTTCCTGGAAGACAGAGTCACAGGGGTCCCTCCTTTTCCCAGCCACCCATATCAGTCCACCTTTTGGGTTTTGACCTTTACCACGTGGTTTTCTAGACTTCTATTGAAAAATCCTGCTTTGTGGACAGGGCTGCTTTTCATTTAGATTGGGGGCCACTCCCCAACATCCCTTTCATTTTTCACAGCTCTGGTCCCATGGAATCTTGCTTGAGGGAAGTGAACTGAATTTCCCAATTCCTCAACAAGAGCAATAGTAATAAAAACCATAATAATGACACATATGGAGAGTGCTTTGTAGCTTAGAAAATGCTTTCACCAACGGATTGTCACGACAACCCTGAGAAGTAACCTACTCTACAGATGAGGAGTCTAGAGAGAGAAAGTGACTTTCCTGGGCACACAGACACATGAAGTTCTGGTGCCAGCATAACAGACTAATCAAAGTCCCAGACTCTGGAGTCAGACTGCCTGAGTTCAAACCGCCAGTCCTCTTGGTCAGGTTTTATAACCATTCTAAACCTCTGTTTGCCCATCTGTAAAGTGAGCACAAGTACAGAACATACCTAATAGGGCTGTCTGTATGTCAATGGGCTTGGCCTGTGCCTGAGGAAACGCTAGCCCCATGATCCTGCAGCCATGGTTAGGAAGGACGTGGCAGGGAATGGGACCTTTCGCAGACGGGGCTGTGGCCAGCAGCCAGGGCCGACTCACCGAGAACAATGGCGAGCATCTGAGTGGCTTTCTTCTCCTTCTGCTGGGAGAGCTTCCTACGGCTCATGGTCTTGAGGGAGGTCCGGGTTTTGCCATTGGGCATGGTCTGGATCTCAAAGATCTTGGCAATCTTGGGGTGGTTTTTGGCATGCCCGTTCTTCTCTGGTTTGGCGGGGCTGTCAGGAGTGCTGTGGAGACCGTGGTGGGACGGGTCGGGGAGAGTCAGCTGGTGGTGGCTGGGCGGGATGGGGCTGTACCGGGTCCTCTCGGGTGGGCTGGTGCTGGAGAGCATCTCCATCTCCAGCTCCTGGGCTCGCCGGGCAGCCTCCTGCACCAGAGGCAGAGGGCTCTGGGTAAAGCTGGACCAGTTTCCAGGCATCAGCCTCCCATCTCACTGGCCCCTCCCTTTCCCCCTCTGAAGACTCCTGCAGACACCACAGGGTCACCCTGCCAGGGAAGCAGGGATGTCACTGAGGCATGGGACCCAGGACCCGTGGCAGCCCTGGCAGGATTGACCCTGTCCTTTTTCCCATGGCAATCCTCATGCAGCCTTAATACCCCACCTCTGTTCTGCCGGGGCTGAGTACCAGGGACTTATCTCTTATGGCCTGAGCAACACTTACTGTTAGCAAAGTGCCAGGTGCCGCACTGGCTGCTGGGGTCAAGAGCTGATGATGTTTGACCCTGCCTCCAGAAACTCATGTTCCAACTGCAAAGAGGGCAGCCACCCCTGTTCTCCCTGTCAAACAAGGGGCCCAGTGCTCCCACTTCATGGGTATCTGCACCTGCATACACACATGGGCTCCATATTCTTCTGGATAGACTGATTCAGGTGCCAAAGGGCTGACCCCTGGGGCCTCACATCTTCCCTGCCAGGGTGACCTAGAGGGCCCTGGCATGGATCCACTCATGACCTCCTGGGTTCTTCTGTAGGTTCTCCTGTTTGAGGCCTTGGAGGTGTTAGTCTGAACTTCTGAAGTGCAGCTTCACTATGTGCCCAGGTGGCATAACTGGGCTGCTGCCTTGGTCCTGACTCTGAGGCTCTGTTTTAGCATCTGCCTCATAAACAGCTTCTTAGAGTCCTGTCCTTGCAGTGCAGGTGAAGGCAGGACACCTGACCTGGATTTTGTGTGTGGCCCTCTGTGGGTTCTCTGGCCCTGTTCTCCATCCCTCTGGAGGATGGAATGCCTGCTGCTTGCATCCTGGTACAGCTACCACCTGGCAGAGGCGGGGGTCTGCTGTGCTTCTGCACCTGAGGGCTCTATGTACACAGACTGCTGCACCACCAGTCCCTGCAGTTGCTCTATTCCGTCCTCCCCCAGAACCTGCCCATCCATAAGGCAGCTCATGTCAGTGGAAAGAACACAGGTGTGGATTTCAGAGTCACACAGGTCTGGGCTTAGTATCACCAACTCTTGAGATGGGTGAGTTGCCTAATCTCTCTGAGCCTGTTTCCTCTTCTGTCAACTGAAGATCGGTTCGATCAAAGAGACTTACCTCCCGGGGTCGAGGTGAGGATTTGATGAGATAATAGGGATATGGTAGATGTTTGAGAAATGCGAATAGCCATTATTATCATTTTTATTATGTTGGTATGGCCAACCGTTTTCTTGTACACATCCATGCCTTGCAGAACCAAGGTGTCTCACTCCATGTCTGCTTGGAGGTGTGCACAGTGAGTCTGCCTTCAGCTGAAGCAAGGTGGGGGTTTCTGGGGGTGCTTCTCCCATTGGCCAGCTTCTGAGGTCTCAGAACCATGGCCAGTGGGCTTCCTTAGGGACAGAAAGACCTGGCTCTGGGTCCCTGGCCTGAGCACTTACCACTCTCCGCCTGTTCACTGGGAAACTCCCATTAGACTTCATGATAACGGTGCAGAGTTTCATGTCCTCGGGGTGAGTACAGTTGCCCTGTGGAGTGAGCCAGCACATGGGTCACACAAGGTGGTGGGGATGGCGGGGGAGAGAAACCCAAAGTGCAGCAGTCCATGGAACTCAGACTGGGCAGAAGGGCTCAGAGATCAGTAGGGTGGGGCCAGAGGAGGCAGCTGGGGCAAGGGAGAAGGCTGGAATGAGACAAACAGTGGTAGGTAGGACGAGGGACACAAGGACCTTGTTTTTTACGGAGCACCTGCTAAGGGCCTGACACTGTGCTAGGCACACTCACATCCCTTCTCACATGGAATCCTCAAGACCACCCTGTGGGGCTGGTATTTTGATTCCCATTTAACAGATGAGGAAACAGGCTCAGAGAAGTTTAAGCAACTTGCCTAAGGTCACTCAGCAAAAAAAGTGGCAGTGACAGGATCTGAACCCGATGTGTCTAACCCAAGAGCTCTTGTTCCTTCTGTGCCCACACACTGTCTTCCTTGTGAAGGACTGAGTGAAGGGGAGAATTCACAAGACATCAGGGGGAAAATGAAAGAGCAGCAGAGGAGAGGCATAGTGGAGAGAAAGTCAGGAAAAGGGATGTGTGTTTGGAGGGGAGGACAGAGAGTATGGAAGGTAAAGGAAAGAGGATGGAGGAGTCAGAGGGAGCTAAAATGAGACAGAGAAACCAGAAAAGAGGAAGCGAGGAGCCCACGGGGGTACCAAGCAAGAGTTGCCACCTTCAGTCACAAAGATCTCCAACCAAAGACTTCTCCCTGTTGTTGAGTGTCATGGACCCTGCCTCCCTCTCCTGGAGACTCAGATTGCTCTGCTGAGGTCCATGCCTTCAAAATCTGCCCTTCCCCAGCTCCTGGGAGTTCCTTTAGCCTAGACCTAACCCTTGCTGAGGTGTCCCAAGCCCCCACCTGAGCATAGGATGAACCCTCTTGGTAATGGTTAGGTGGGGACACTTGGAGTTGGTGGGGGGGTGTCTTGAGACCTTTAGTGGAGCCCTCAGGTGGGACCTGAAAGCTCGGCTGCTGCGCTTCGTGTTGACTCGCTTGCGGCGTCTGCGGAGGACAATGTAGATCTTGATGTAGACCAGCAGGGTGACGATGAAGGGCACGTAGAAGGAGACGATGGAGGAGTAGACCACGAAGGCCGGGTTGGCAATGATGCACTCGTTCTGGTCTGGGGGAGGGAGAGCCCAGGCGGGCAGGGAGTCAGCGGGCCCACTGGGTCATAATTCCACAAGAGCCCATTCATGTCCTTCCAGAAATGAGGAGCGATTTTACAGAGAATATGAATGCGACTAGATGTTTAAGGTTGCCTGGTCATCTTAGATACATATAAATGCACAGCAGAAACCAGAGTATTAAAAACATGTTGTGAGCAAAAACCTAAGCTATGATGATGGACTGCTCCCAAGTCTTTCCATTACTATTCCCTCATTACTTGGTCATTAGTTTTGCCATGTCTGGGCATAAAAAGTGAAGCTGGAGTATCCAGAAGGAATGACACAAAAAAACTTTTAAAAGAGTAAACCATCATCTTAGTCTGACCTGTGTCTTGGGAGAGGTCGGCCACCTTTTAATGTTTGCAGCAAGATAACTTGGCTCTGTTTGTTGAACTCACTTGTGTTCCTATGTGTTTCATATGTTTGTGTGCACTCCAGGTCTACCACATGCCTGTCCTCTATCTCAGAGCCTTCCTGCATTAATCCAAGTATATTTAGCGCTATTCCCACTTAGAATTCCTGTGATGCTTATAATAGATACTGAACCACACATTTTCAAGGCTTCACTGTATCCTATGTTGTTACGATCTCCAGAGGTGCACACCTGCCATCGCTCTTGCCTCCCTGATGAGAGGAAGTTCCACGCTGTCGGGGGCTTTTGTTCTCTCTGTCTGAGACACTCCTAACTCTGCCTCCCACAGAAATGGGCACGCGGTCAGCTCACCTCCTATTTGCTTCTAGCTTTCCTGCTCCAGGTGACTCAGGCCTGGCCTGGGTTTAGCGGGCCCTGAGGGCTGCAACTTCATTACAAAAATACCATTGTCAGGGGCAGATGGAAGCCCAGCAAGCCTCCCCCATCCCGTGTGCGTGTGCACATACATACACATGCAGTTTGTGAAGCATGTCTTGCCTCTTCAACTTAATAACCAAAGTTGAAAATTCCCAGTCATCCCCCTGAACCATTATCCCCACTCCTCATTGAACTCCACTGTGTCCTGGACCACAGTTTCCTCTCTGCCAACCTAGGACGATTCTTGAATTGGGCTTGGCCCAGGACACGTAGCCTGGACTCAGTCCAGGGTGGCGATTGGTCCCCATTGGGCCTCCACCCATATCTGTGCCAGGGACTCTGCTCCCTCAGGGCCCTTTGAGGGAGCAGGGGCCCAGGGCCAGCCGAGCCCCAGGCAAACAAAAGCAGAACGTACCTGTGTTGTTGAGTCCGAAGAGGAGTGGGCAGGAGATGGTGAAGGACAGGACCCAGACGATAGCGATCATGACGGTGACCCGGCGCTTGGAGCTGTAGCGCGTATTGTACAGCATGGGCATGGCCACAGCTGTGTACCTGCAAGCGTGGGGGACCCTGAATCTGAGGTGCAGGCCCAGGGACCCCTCACTCCACAACATGCACACACCAGAGGCACCCTCACTCCTTGGGGCTAAAAAGTTGACACACCTCTATGAAGCTTGCCTGAGATGCTAACTCAACCCTCCCTCCTGTCCCCAAACAAAGATGGCAAGGACAGTTGGCAAAGCCCAAACACTTAATTACTGGTGAGCTATTGTTTACTCTTGGCTCATATCTGTTATTCTAAATAGCCCCACTCGGATTTCAGGCTTTTCAAAGAACCATGGTGAGGATCTTTGCACCTTTGAAACTGTACCCACTGCACTTGTGCTGAGCCCATGAAAGGTGGAAATGTTTGTTGATAAATTGTTAGCCAGGCCCCTCAGAGCAAGATTTAAGCCTTAGTAGGAATTAACAATGTCATTTGTTTACAATCCTTCATCACATTTGTTTACCCAGCACTTCTCATTCATTAACTTATTTCATCTTCCAAGAATGCTGTGAGGGAGGTAGGGTCATATCTGTGCAAATTAGTGGAAGCCTCCAAGGATGCAGCTTAGCAAGGTGTGCATGGCCTGGGACCCTTGGCCATGTGCCAAGGACATAAAATGCATAACCAGATACTGTAGCTCTGGGCCGCAGGTGTCATCAGTGTAGGTTTCTAGAAAATGAAACTGAGAGCTCCGAAAATGTCCATGATCTGCCCAAGGTCACATGAGTGAGATGTGATAGAGCTAGGGCTTCCATCAGAATCACAGTCTTTCCTTTTTATACCAGTCGCTGTCTGAATATGCTTGGCAGCACCACTGCCCATAGATGGCTTCTCTTTAGGGAGTGTGTGCTCCCCTAGCCAAACATACACACATGTACGCCCATACACACAAACACATGGACCCACATGCACACAGCCAGCTGCACAGCACCACAGACACCAGACACAGTCTGGCTTTGAGAAAAGCTGGGGCAGAGGGAATGGTGAGTGGCCAGAGCAACCTCTTCCACCCTGGCTGGGCTCACCTGTCGATGCTGATGGCACACAAGTTCAGAATGCTCGCTGTGCACATCATGACGTCCAGAGTGACGAAGATGTCACAGTGAATCTTGCTGAATTTCCACTCACCTACCACCTGGGGATAAAGCAACATAATGGATGAACAGCAGGAGCGGGAGATTAGCTTAGGTCCTGTAGCCTGGTACTCCTGGAGCCGATGAGGCCACAGACTCAGGAGACAGCTGCGAGTCTTGTGGGCATCCAGCTGGGGTATGGGGCATGATGCCCATGGGTGTCTGAGGCCCTTGCCCCTGGCTCGTCTTTTCCCAGATACGTAAGACCACTTAATGCCAATTACTGTGCTAGAAGAAAGACAGCCAACTTATACAGAGGGCCTCAACTTTCAACCTTAATCTCTGCAACCTTTGTTAACCCTGTGTGTTTTCTTAGATTCTGTATTTGTGTATTTGGCATCCATTTATCACAGAGACACCTATGTTGACTATATTTTTCTATTTTCTCCATTCATGATATGCTGGCACTTCGGAGCCTTGCAGACCCACAGAGAGACTTCCTGTCCCAGAGCTAGTTAATTCCTGAAGACAGAAAGTGACTGACTTGGAAGGATGCCTCTCAAATGCAAGCCAGCCACCCTGTTTCTCCAACTCACACACACATCAAGCCAATATTTCCTCTGTCCCAAATTATCTCAGGTACCAGAGAGACAACTAGAGATCACCCCTGTAGCCCAAAGCCTGCCAGGATGATTGAGACTAGCCAACCAACCCTAGGTTGCTTTTTTCTTTTTTTTTTGAGATGGAGTCTTGCTCTGTCGCCTAGGCTGGAGTGTAGTGGCGCGATCTCCGCTCACTGCCATCTCCGCCTCCCAGGTTCACGCCATCCTCCTGCCTCAGCCTCCTGAGTAGCTGGGACTACAGACGCCTACCACCACGCCTGGCTAATTTTGTGTATTTTTAGTAGAGACGGGGTTTCACTGTGTTAGCCAGGTTGGTCTCGATCTCCTGACCTCATGATTGGCCCACCTCGGCCTCCCAAAGTGCTAGGATTACAGGCGAGAGCCACCGTGCCCAGCCCCCTAGGCTGTTTAATCTGCCCTGCCTTGAGTTTCCTGTGGGATCCCCAACAGGGCTGTGGCCTGGGCTTTCCCTCGCCCCTGATTCTGCCTCTTTACCTAAGCCTGCTGCTTTCCCCTGCACCCCACATGGCAGGCCGAGCACCTGGTTTCTACGGATATTGTGCATCACGTTAAACTCTTCCCAATGGCACTGGCTTCCCTGTGCTGTCACTCAGTCATACCTCTGTAAATTAGATTCCAGGTAAAATTTTAGAATGCCCATGAGGAAACTGAGAACCAGTGAGGAAACTGAGCCTCTGAAAAGTGCAGTCATTTCCCCAAGGCCTGTGGGCCCAGTTCCTGGTCCTGCTCTGGCCCAGGCTCTGGCTGCGCCAGGCAAGCCCTTCAGTGGTAGGCGCAGTACATGGCAGAGTCAGGGCCCCAAAATTATCTGTTAAGAATAATGGTGAAGATGAAGACTCTCCATGAAACAGAGAAGAAATTTCTGTTCCTTCTTATACCCAGAGAATGAAAGAAGGCAGATCTGGGCTAGTGCTCGAGGAACGCCCGAGTGGGCTGGGGTGGGCAGAGGGGTTGCTGTGATGAGCTGTGTCCTTGGTAGGATGGGAAATGGAGAGTCTAGCTCCTGGCAGCAGCACGTTTCTCATACACACATGCACACAGGCACACACACACACATGCACACACACCGCCCCCCCACCTCATACCACCCATTCACACACAGGCACACATGGCAGACTGTCGCTAGCACTCGGGAAGCTTGGAGCAGCCCCAGTTCCCTGAGGATGGAGTCAGGACAGGGAGATGCACCTTTGGCTTCTATCAATAGGAGCAGAGGGGAGCAGGAAAGCCCCCTCCCGCAGCCTGGAGTAGGGCAGACTGTGTGTCACTGCGCAGCTCGGCAGCAGGGCTAATTATAACCTTGCTCATTCTGATCACTGCCCTCTCTTCTGCTCCTAGTCATCCAACCAAACGCTGGCATTTAAGCTCAATGATGGGCAATGCAGCTGCTGTCATCTCGTGTGGCAGAAACAGCAGCTTGCCCCAGAACACAGCCAGCCTCTCATGTGGCACTGTCTTCCCAGGGGCTCACATGGGGGCCCCGTACTAGGGCCTCTCCTGGCTCCCTGTGCTGCTGCGCTGACCAGGTGGGCAGGAGCTGACAGCTGGATGTCTAGTTTGGGGGTGGAGGCAGGAGGGCACATAAAGGGCTTTCCTGGCATAAACAGAGTGTACCTTTAGGGTACCACTGGGCAGGGAACCAGCGCCACCTGGTTTACATCCCACTTTGAAGCCCCTCCTAGGACTGGTACTTGGGAGCCGCTTTCACTGGCTCCCTGGGGATCTAGGTTGAGATATCAGGGCCTTCCTCCCTGTCTTCCTCCTCTCCTTCCCTCCTCTCTGCCATCCTTCTTTCCTACAAACACTTATTGAGCAACTTACTGTGTGCCAGGCTCTATCCTAGGCTCCTGGACACAGTCGTGAGCAATTCAGACACAGTCCTGCCTTCATGGGCATCTTAAATCTCTACTTGTACTGGCCTCTCCGGAGCCCAGAATAACAAAGAGATTTCCTCTGTGGTCCCAGGGGAAGCTGCCTTGGAGAGTAGTTAGGGCTGCTAATCTAAAGACTCAAGAAAATGCATTGGTGGCCACTGTCCATAAAACATCTACTGTGGGCATGGCACTTTATCTCATGTACAGTTCTTAAAACTTTTACAAGAAGGGCTTGCTTTTCCCATTCATAGGTGAGGGAGCTTACGCTCAGAGAGGCCATGTAATGTGGCCAAGTTCACCCGGCAGGTGTGCAGCAGAGCTGGAATCTGAAGCATCACATCCCATGCTCTCTACTAAGCTGTCCTGGAAGGAACCATCTAGCTTATCAAAATAGGAGATAATTATGTGACAAGTACTTGGTAAGCATGAGGTGTGAAAAGGAAAGATGATTATTTCAAGGGTGCACAAAACTAGGGAGGGTCAGAGAAGAAAACAGAACAAGATCACTTGGTGATTTAGTAGCAGAGGAAGGAGTGGTCCCAGGTTTGCTAGTTGAACCCAAGGCTCTTTTCTTCATACCCCCAGGCACCCAGGCATCATTTCGTAATGCTCTTGCTCACATAAAGCTGAGACCTGCAGTATAGGCCCTGAGCTGGCTCAGCTAAGTCCTAATAATTATAATAATACTAAGGACTTATCATATGTCGGCACTGTTCCAACCACTTGATGCTCATGTCTTAGAATGCAGACAGTAAGCCTCAGAGGCAAATGACATGAGCACCTCTCCTCCATACCTCCAGCCAGCTACTCCCTCTCCCTGCTGGGTGGCTTTGTTGAGAATGCAAGGGCCTCCCTCCCTCTCCTGGGTAATTTTTCCTAAAGCATCACTTCTCCCTGAAAGTCTTCCCTGACACCCCCATGCTGGGCCACATGCCCCACACCTCCTATGGGGACTGCTCCACTGTCACCTGCAGCAGACTGCACTGTAGGAGCCCTGTCAACCTCTGCATCCCCCACAGGCCAGTACCTTAGCCCATTGCACAAAGATTGGGGTAAGACCTCAGAGTGCTCAGTCAATGCTGACTGACTGAATGAATAACTCTGAGATCTTTGTTCATCTTCTCAGTCTCCTGTTCTCATCTAGAAAATAAATGCGCACAGGAAGCCCGTCTTTAAAGGGTTGTGAGGCTGACATGGAATGGCACATGTGGACATCAGGAACTCTTCCCATAGCATCTAGATAAAAGGAGTAGAGCTGGGAGTTGAACCTGGTCCTCTTACTCCAAAACCAGTGTGCTTTTTGTACACTGAGCAAGATAAATAATGCACACCTAGTCCTAAGCCAGACAGGCGCTGGCATGGCATTGCTGGAAATGGAACAGGAGGAAAAAGTCTGGATGACAAGAACATAAAGAGGGGACAGTGCATGGTTGTGAGGGTGCACTGACAGGACGTCAGGGCAAGGTGAGATGCCACCTGGGACATTCTCTAGGGACAAATCTCTGAGATAATGTCCATTAAACAAGGCTCAGTGCCCAGCTCTAGCTTGATGAGATGCTGTGGGAGAGTCTGAGCCCTGCCCTGTGAGAACGGCTTCTGCACCCTCCTCCCCTGACACACTCAGCTTCACCTTTAAAATAAGGTGAACAAGCATATTTAAAGGATCTGTTTGAAAGACTTACAGGTTCCTGAGAACTCCCTATAGCCCACGTACGGATTTGTCTCTACTCAAGTATCTGGGTAGGGACAGGGGGTCTGGCAGCCAACAGAAGCCATGCCCAGAGCCCCGGGCAGAACACACATTCCTTTGGGAAGAGGGTACCTACTTGCCTGGGGCGAACATAGGGAGTACTCTCTCCTTCCTCTTTATCCCATGGCGCAGTGAAGAGGAACGAGGAGTCCTCCCTATGTGGAGCAGTGCTGGATATCTATCGTCATCTTCCTCTTAATCATCATCACCATGGCTGACATTTATGTAGTGCTCACTGTGAGCCATGTACATTCTAATCACTTTTCATACATCAATTCATTTGATCCTCAACAATGCTATGATGTACGATACTATTATCTGCATTTTCTAGATGAGGAAACTGAGGCACAGAGAGGTTGTTTGCTCTGCCATTTTTCCCTATGGTCTGAGATCTAGGACCTCCTTTGGAAGAGAGAAGAAGGAGGGGATCAAGTGTAAGAATTAAGAAGGCATAGACAGAGTCTAGGGGCCCTCATAAACATGGATCCAGGGGGAACTGGACTCCGGGCCTGTGTCAACTGAATATTTTTAAGTGGTTTTGTATTTGTGTTTCCTTTTGGTTCTTCCTTAATATCCAATTAGGTCATTTTGGAAGTTGCAGCCTGCGTTGGCTGTAGTAAAGGAAGCCAAGGGGTGACGGATCAGAGCTCCCTTGGGGTCGGGGTGGTGGTGACAACAGTAAGCGCACGAGCCCCTTGGGGGCCTGGGGACAGGGAGGTGAGCCACTTTCCCCCAGTCTCGCCTCCTCACCTGAGCTTGCTCGTCTAGATGTCTCCTCTGTTTAAACCTACAAAGCTTTGGCATTTTCTTTCAACAACCCCTTCCCTCTCAGGCGGGGATGGCCTCAGAGGCACTGGTCAATTCCTCTTCTGCTTGGGACAGGAAGGTAACGGTTCAGTGGGCAGAGCACCGGCACTTTTCTAAATGCCTGCTCCCATGCCTTCCCATGCACCCAGACTCCCAGGTTGCTTCAGCCTTGGACAGGCCACCCTAGAAAGCCAGGCAGAGAAAGCGGCAGGATCCGGCTTGTGCCCACTGATGATCCCTAAATGCTCCCACATCTGCTTGCTGGCCCTGAAGGTGTCTTCCTGGAGAAGAATATCTGCTTTGGGATTTCTCTAACAGCATTTCTCCCTGTGACCTGGGTGAAGAAAGGCAACTTCTTCTCCAAAACCTCTATTTCCTATTTTTTAAATTTTAATTTTAAAATTTTAATTTTTTTTTTTTTGAGACAGAGTCTCACTCTGTCGCCCAGGCTGGAGTGCGATGGTGCAATCTCAGCTCACTGCAACCTCCGCCTTCCAGATTCAAGCAATTCTCCTGCCTCAGCCTCCCAAGTAGCTGGGATTACAGGCGTGTGCCACCACACCTGGCTAATTTTTGTATTTTTAGTAGAGATGGGGTTTCACCATGTTGGCCAGGCTGGTCTTGAATTCCTGGCCTCATGATCTGCCTGCCTTGGCCTCCGAAAGTGCTAGGATTACAGGCGTGAGCCACTGTGCCCAGCCTGTTTCCTGTTTTGTAAAGTGAGAAGAGTAACATGGACTCCCAGGGTTACCAAGATTATTCACTGGGTCTGTGTCAGCAATGCATCAAGCACAGTGTCTAGACTGTGCTGCCTACTCCCCATTTTGAGGTGCAGAGCTGGGCCAAGAAACGAGTGACTATGCAATTCTTCCTAACAAAAGGGCTACAGCACAGTCCATGGCAGCCTCTACCTGGAGGTCCTGGACAGGGCCCCAGAATAAGCTGCGGGAAGGAGAGGTGATGTGGGGAGCATAGAGCAGCAGCCCCGTTTCTGAAGTGGGGAGATGGGAATGAAGGTTTCAGGGGCCTGGGAGCATAAACACGCCCCTCCTTGGGGATCCTCGCCAGTTACTCCTATTTCCAATATGATGTAAGGAACTAACTCTGAGGCCAGTGTTCCAGCTTGGACTTGCCAGCGTGTGATGCTGCAGCAGTCACTTAACTTCTCTGACCACCTGGTTTATCAACTGCAAAATGGTGGCAATAATGCCAGCCTCTGAGCTGCTGTGAGGGTTATATAGGAAAATGCTATATTTAAAGTCCTTACATGAGGCCCAGCACTTAGCAAGCACTTTACAAATGGTAGTTGTGATTACTAAGGAAACAATCTACCCGTTTCAAAAGGAGAAAAAGTAAGCCCAGAGTGAAGGAAAAATCACCTGGGGAACTACCAGGAAACTCACTGGTAAAAGCCAGTGGGGAGCTAGAGTCCCCAGTGTCCAAGGCAGGGCCCTGCTGGAGAAAGTGCTGGAGCAAGCGGGGAGCCCACCTACCTCCAGGTAGACAACCCAGGGCATGACCAGTGTGGCCACGAGGAGGTCGGCCACCGCGAGGCTGACGATCAGGTAGTTGGTGGTGGTCTGCAGCGCCTTCTCGCGGGACACGGCCATGCACACCAGCACGTTGCCGAAGACGATGACCGCGATGAGCAGGGTGAGCAGCGTGGCATAGTAGTTGTAGTGGGGTCTGTCTGCCTTCCCGTCCGACCCGTTGAAGGGCCGGCTCCAGTTCTGCCTCTCCAGATCATCATCGTACCAGGACAGATTCAGTGGATCCATCGGGGCGGCGGAGCCACTGGGTGGCCAGGCTCTGGCCAGGAAAAATGGACACAGGGTGTCAGTGGGTGGGCCTCTTGCAGAGCTCTCCAGGGAGAAGACCAACTCCTGGCATTTAATAATGAGAATTCTCCAACTCGGGATTTTAAGGTTTACGGCTAAGAATTTTCTTAAAATGTTGGGCCTTCTGCCACTCTTTTGCTAGCAAGTTTTTACAGCTAGTAGGACAAATGAGCAAGCACAAATTTTTTTAAACATATAATAAGATGAGCTTGAACAGAGCTGATCCATCATTTATTTATTCATTTAACAAACACTTCTTAAGCATGACCCATGCCCCATACACTTGAGTGAACCAGGCTTGCTACCTTCCAGTCATCGAAACAGAAATGGGTATTCATTCATTCTTGATTCTATAAATATTTATTAAGCATTGTTTTATATAGTTCTAGAAACATAAGCAGGAACAAAATATACATGGCTCTGCAGATCACATTCTAGGAGAAGCAACAGCCAATTAATCAAGCAATTACATCTATGGGTGATAGTTAGTAGGAAATGGAACAGGGAGAGAGATACATAGCCTCAGGTATTCACGGAATTCAGGGAAGTTCAGGTATTCAGGCTTTCTAGAGGAAGTCATGTTCAACAGACAGACACCTGAAGGATGTGTAGGAATTAGCCAGGTAAAGAACTGGGAGTCAATGGAAGGTCTAGACATTGGAAGCAGTATATGCAAAGCACAGAGGTAGAGAACAGGTAGAGGGCCTGAAAGAGATTCTGGATAGCGGATGCGGAGGGACCTGGCAAGGGTTGAGTCTGGGGAGGTTGCAATAGGCAAGATCATAGAGGGCCATAAAGGTCATGGTAGGAGTTTATACTTGATCCTAAGGGCAGCAGGAGCCACATGATCTGATTTGCCTTTCAAATAGGTGATGCTGACAGCATTGTGGAGAACGAAGAGGAGGGACCCAGAGTGGAAGCAGGACACCAGCTGGGAGGCTGTAGCAGGAATCCAGATAAGAGATGATGAGGTTTGGCAGGATGCAGGCAGTGAGAGCCCTGCAGAATGGGCATCTCATCCCATGGAGGGGAAAGGTGTCTTGAAGTAAGTATCATCTGGGATGAAGTAGAAGGAGAACTTAGCCTGCGAAATGAGAGGGGTTGAGGCGGGGCGTGTTCCAGAGAGACAATATGACATGGTCCCAAATCATCAAACAGCAATTCTGCTTGGCCAAAAATGTAGGGTATGGCAGTAATGTTGAGGATAATTAA
Source organism: Mandrillus leucophaeus (assembly GCF_000951045.1). Taxonomy (NCBI): domain Eukaryota; kingdom Metazoa; phylum Chordata; class Mammalia; order Primates; family Cercopithecidae; genus Mandrillus; species Mandrillus leucophaeus. The sequence goes on from NW_012101721.1 coordinate 3,115,202, forward strand.
ACCGCAGGGACATTTGTAGGCCAGATTGAGTCTTGTCAGCTGGAAAGTCACTGAGAGGTTGGGCCCAGAGACATGACCCTATTGGACTGGTGTTCTAGAAAGGTGTATGATGTAGAACAGAGCTCAGAGGGGAGTGACGTTTTGGCTGTAATTTAGGTTAGAAATTGTGGTCATCTGAATGAAGATAGTGGGAATGAGGATGGAGAGACCTGTTCAGAATCAGGAGTTAAACTGGAAGTCAATTTCATGGTCCTTGGTCCTTGCATAGATGTGGGGCAAAAGTGGGTACGGGACAAGCAGGGAGATAAGGAGTCGAGGGTAACACTAGGATTTCTGCCTGGGACTCTGGGAGGCTGGTGTGGCATATTCACAGAGAAAAGGGACCAGAGGGGCTCAGGAGCAGAGTTGGGAGGCATCAGGAGTTGATGAACTTGACAGCCTGAATTTTGGTTGTGACTGAAGCATAATGCACGGATAATATAGTTGGCTTTTCAGCTAACAAAAGTCTTCATATTTTACACAATAGAATTAAACTTATCTGCATTCCAAGGCATTCCATACAAAGCACGTGACTTCCAGGTACTTTGCTACCCCAAACCGAAAACCGCCAATTGATGCCATTTGGGATGAATGTGATGCCATGTCCAATCAATGAATAGGGCACACCTCCTGCAGTGGGTCAGAAGGGATAGTGGAAGAGGGTCTGCCCAACCTCCACACTCTCATCCCTGTCTGACACACCCACTCTTCCAGCTTTGGTAGAGGAGTATGGATCATGTCTTACCCACCACCATCACTCTGGAGCCTTGGGGAAAAGCAAAGTGCCTAATTCCATGTGGGGTGACATGGAATGCCACCATGCAGCAAATCTTCTAGTTCTAAGGTAATGAAGCATGTGTCATATTGATGCTGTATTCTACAAAGCCAACTGGGCCCTCTTCCCATTTGGAGCCCACAGCGGAAGGCCTGCATGTATGTATTGATCAGGTGCCTTGGGCTGCTTCTGACATTCATTTACTCAATCAGCATCTATTGAACCTGCTGGGCATAAAGCACTGTGCAAAGCAGTGTCAGGGGCCTGAGGCATGTGAGGCACACTCACTGCCCCCATCCTGATCATCGCTCTCAGCTTCTCCCCCAACTCCCTGCTGCTGCTGATAGCATCATATACTTGTAAAAGGTTTTATAGTTCACTAAGTTTTTTGATATACTGTCTCATTTATCTTCAAAACAACCGTCAGAGGCTTTTAATTATTTTCTCTGTCTATGGCCGTACTACCTGGAACATGCCTGATCTTGTCTAATTATTATCCCTACTTTACAAATGAGAAAGGGATGTGGAAAACTCTTCCCTTCACTTTCCTTCCTTCTGCTTTTCCAGTCCCTATGCATCCTTCAAAGCGAGTCTTGCCCAGAATCCTCCTGCCCTAGAATCCACCCATGTCCTCCTGCCCGAGCCATCACCCATCCTCTGCAGGGTCCTGCAGCACTGAAACACACCCCAGTGCTGCACGAGACACCTATTTAGGAGTCTCTTTTTTTCACTGAGGTGTAGACGTCACAAGAGTTACAACCTGTCTTGCTCATTCCTCCTCTTGTTCTTGGAATGAACAACAACAAAAAAACATACCATCTTGTTCTTTTCCAACTCCTGACTGTGGTTTGCGGGCAGTATGTACTCAACAGACATTTGCTGAATTCAAAGGTTCTGTTAGTGCAGCTGGGAAGAAAACCCCTTCCCACTTGAAAGGTACCTGAGGGTGCCATAGGTGCTGTATGCTGGGTCCTATTACAGTCTGCACTATGCTCTTCCCTCAACCCACAAAAGGTATATGCTGAAGTCCTAACCTCCAGTGCCTCAGAATGTGACTGTATTAGGATACAGGGCCTTTAAAGAAGTGATTATGTTAAAATGAGACCCTTAGGGTGGGCCCTAACCTAATCTGACTGAAGTCCTTATAAGAGGAGCTTTGGGCATAAAAAGAGACATCAGGGATGCGCGCACAGAGGAGAGACCATGTGGGAATGCAGCAAGAAGGCAGCCATCTACTAGCCACAGAGAGAGGCCTTAAGCGAAATCAGTCCTGCTGATACCTTGATCCGGGATGTCCCAGCCTGCAGAACTGTGAGGAAATAGATTTCTGTTGTTTAATCTACCCAGTCTGTGGTATTTTTGTCACGGCAGCCAGAGTAGACTAATACAGGTCCCTAGAAGTAGACTCTGAAGAGGAAATCAGCCTGCGGGAAATGTACTGGGTAGTGCTCTCAGGATCAAGATGCGCAAAGGAGTGAGGAAGCAGGACAGGCCAGAGGGAGAAGTCACTACAAAGGCATCAGGCAACCCCACAGGGCACCCTACCAGTTGCCAAAATGAGGGCAACAGGGTAGGGCCTTTAATCCCCTCTCATAGATGTCATAGCTTGCGGCTGTCCCAGGGAAAGCAGTGTGGCCTTGAAAGAGGCATCTCTCCTCAGCAGTGGGCAGTTGCCCAGAACTGTCAGTTGCCAACACTCCCAGTAGTTGGAGATGAGGGCTGTGGTCCTGCAGGGGGATCTGGGCGGCACTCCACAGTGTCCACTACAGTTGATGTTCAGGAGCATATGTACATGTGTGTGGCTGGGGTGTTTGTGGAGAACTTCCTGGAGGAGGGAGGATGTAAACTGGAATTTAATTTTCTTTTAATAGAGACAGAATCTCACTTTGCCACCCAGGCTGGAGTGCAGTGGCACAATCATAGCTCACTGAAGCCTCAACTCCTGGCCTCAATTGATCCTGCCACCTCAGCCTCCTAAGTAGCTGGAACTACATGCATGTGCTACCATGCCTGGCTAATTTTTAAAAATGTTTTGTAGAGATGGGGGTCTCGTCACTATGTTGCCCAGGCTGGTCTCACACTCGTGGCCTCAAGAGATACTCCTGCCTTGGCTTCCCAAAGTGCTGGGATTACAGGCATGAGCCATACCTAGTCTAGGATTTAAAATTATGAGCACAATGTAGATGGCAAATGTGAGCACTGCAGGTCAGGGTGGGGTTGAGGGTGAGCATTCATTCTCTGGAGTGCTGGTTACTTCTGCAGGGTGAGGGAGAGTCCCTGTACCCAAGTTCTGAGAAAGGCCTCACGCATTTGATTTTCTAATCTATTATTTATTATTGGTTGTTCTTGTTGTTTTTTGTTGCTAATACAAATGTAGTACATTTATATTATAGAAAAAAAGGAAAAACATAGCAAATGCCTAAATATCTGTAACCCCTATAAGTACCTTGGTACAGGGCTTTTTGTTTATTTGTTTTGGTTTTTTTGTTTTTGAGATGGAGTCTCGCTCTGTCGCCCAGACTGGAGTGCAATGGTGCAATCTGGGCTCACTGCAAGCTCCGTCTCCTTGGTTCATGCCATTCTCCTGCCTCAAACTCCCCAGTAGCTGGGACTACAGGTGCCCACCACCACATCCAGCTAATTTTTTTGTATTTTTAGTAGAGATGGGGTTTCCCCATGTTAGCCAGGATGGTCTCGATCTCCTAACCTCGTGATCTGCCCGCCTCAGCCTCCCAAAGTGCTGGGATTACAGGCGTGAGCCACCAAGCCCGGCCGGTACAGGGCTATCTTTAACACCTGGTGTCAGCCCTGGTTTCTATCGTGTCTTCAGCACCTTACATAATTGGGGCTGGCATGTCTCACAAGCAGGGGTTGCCTGGCTGGCTCTCACCATATAAATATCAAGCTGAGCAGGAATTCAGACATCAGCAAATCCACTGCCACAGAGGAGGTACTCTAGCCTGAGAGGTGCTCGTATAACATTCGAGCTGAGGACTAAAAACCTTGGGTTCAAGTCCCAACTCTACCACTTACTAACTTTGGGGCCTCAGCCAGATTATTTGGCTTTCCTGAGCCCAGTTTTCCCATACGCAAAATAGAGGTAACAACAATTGTGAGTATTAAGTAAGATGACTCATGGCCATGTGCCAGGCACAGGTAAGCCCTCGAGAATGTCGACTTTAAAAATCAAACCAAGCAAAAGAATGAAATGAAACAAGCAATCAGACCACAAGCCAATGGCTCAGTGAGATGAAGGGACTGGTGCTGTTCAAATGCAGCTCACGAGGGTCTGAGGTTCTCCTGGGCACACTGCCTCCTATGGCCCATCCTGAAAAGTAGGCGGCTGGATGAAGGGAGATGGATTTCAAGATGCAGCCACCAATTCCTTGGGAGGAAGTAAAGGAAGGAAAAGACAAAGCCTGTCCCTGGGCCCTGGCTGCAGGACAAACCCAAGTGACCCTTGGGATGAGGTAGCAGCTGGCCTGGAAGATCCAGCTCTCTCAGCCCAGCTGCTATAGCCAATGACTATCATACTAATCACCACATTTCATAGACTCTAAGACAAAATTGAATGAAAATGCACCACTATTTTATGTACCACTAGGAAAGAAAAAACAAATGCTATCCAACCAGTAGAGCTTCAAGATGTCGTCCATTGTAAAATGCATTCTGATTTCAAAGACATTAAAATGGTGGGGGTAGGGGAATGTGCATTGCAGAGTAGATAACAATACAGGGCCTTCCCAGCATTTCTCTGCTGGCATTTTCTCAAGAGGCCTGAGAAAACCTGCTGGTTCCTAGGCTTCCCTGCTGTAGCTCCAGCCCATCCCTCCCTTTTGTCCATCTGCCTCTGGGCTGCACAGGTTGTTGGGCTCCAAGGGGCATCCCACGAGAATACACAAGCGAGGAGCTTCTCCATCCTGGCTGGAGCTTGTGTTCGTGGTAGGGGAGTGAGGAAAGGTTCCCAGTGCTGCTCCAGGTATGCTGGGCTGGTTCTGGCTCCAGAGAAGCCAGGTGAGTTCTTCGTCCACTCTGGAGCTTGTGGAGGGAAAATGCAAAGCCACATAACACATGGCACCTTGTATTTGCCATGACGGTCCCACCATTTCTTGTTCTTTTTTTAAAATGGAGATTGGCTAAATACATAACCCGAGGTGCATTATTCTCACATGAAAATTTTTTTCAGACGAAGTGACACATTATATTAAAAAATCTGTTGTTGTCAAAAACAAGCATTTGATTTGGGATTATGAAAATACGATCAGCTTGCTCACCACCCTCCAAATGTCATCTCCATCTTTCTCCCAGGTGGCCCCTGCAGCACGCATAAAAGCTGACAAAAGCTCCAAATCGCAGTCCCCAGTCAACAGGAACTTAATGAGCACCAAATACGTGCATGGACAATGTGATTTCCCAGCTCTTACAGGTTGAGCTACTTGACAGTGTCTCCTGGGTGGAGGATGAACGATCTAACCCTGTAGCTGCCAGGCCTCACTCCAGGGGTGGCTGCCTCTCCCCTAAGGCACCTTTCTGTGCAGGAAAGTGGGGGTGATTGCTGCTCCTCATTCTACCCTCACCAGGCAGATGCTTGCAGACAAGGTTCCATGGGTCTTCTGAGGCCTCCTAGGCTTTTCTTTCTCAGCTGCGCTGGTGGAAGCCAGGAGTAAGGGAAGACCGCATTTGTGTGGTGACCTACAAGCTACTAGTCATCAAAGAGCCAAAGATCATCTGCTCCTCAGCTGTTTCTAGGACTCTTTGCTCTGCCTTAGCTCAGAAGGGCAAAGATCTACAGAAATATCTTTCAGAGTCATCCATTCTAGTGCTCAGGACCCCTGCCCGTCAAGTTCTCCCTAACATCTAACCTAACTCCAGCCTTCTATAATAGTGGCCCTCTTCAGAAGCTTCAGAGCAGAACTTCCCCAACAAGATGTTTAGAATGCATCAAGGTGCATAGAAATATCAGGTCAACTGGGATGTACAGCCAGGCATTTCCAACCTCCGCAGCCTCTGCCGTTCACCCTATGTGCCTTACAAATGCTACTATTTTCTGTGTGTGCCCTAATTTGGAAATTAGCTAGCTCTCAAGTTGAGAAGTACTGGAAGAGCCCAGATACCCAGGGCTAAGCTAGGCCACCCAGGCTGCCCCAGGCAGGCCATCCTGCTCAGGCCACCCACTGCACTGCCCCCCAGGAGTAGAGGAGGGGACAGGGAGGGGGCGGGCCTTCTGGGATATAGATGAGGTATAGAAGAGGTTGCTTTCCCAGTCACACCCCAAAACTGGCAGGCGCCCCAACCTATAAACAGAAACGGCTTCTTTCAAGTGTATTGGAAGGTTAAAAAGCTCTTTTAAAGCTCAACAGTTTCAGGCTGACACCCAAACCTGATATTTTCTCTCAGGAGAAACTTGGAAGGTGTGGCCACCCTTAGTCCCAAGGCTGATGGAGCAGGGTGAAAAGGGTCAATCTGTTGGGACAGCCTGGAATCCAGGAAGAAAGCTGGCAAGTCCAGAGAAAACGAAGAGGATTTTCTCTGATACTCTCTTTCTCTTTCTCTCTCCCTCCCTCCCTCTCTCTCCCACCACCTCATTTCTATTTTGTCTGGGGCACAGAGCTGGAAAGGTGGGGGACAGAAGCCCTGGATGCAGCATAAACCCCAGCAACGTCTTTCCTGTGCTTCTGTCTCAGTTTAAGTCTTGGTGCTGCCTTCCCTGAAACTTCGGCACTTGAAGGAATCAAATTGTCTAATTAAAATTTAACAATTCCTTATCAGGCTTGATGGCGGGTGAGACACTGCTGTCTTAAACACATCACTTTTTCCTCTTTTCTGAGATGTGAAGCATTTCAATGAAAAAGTAGAGGGGAAGAAGAAAGTATTTTTCATTTGCCTCTCAAAAGCAGCCTATCGGAGTGACTCGCGTTGGATAGGAATTGGGACTGAGTGGGTAAGAGGGTCCTTTCCAGGACGCTGGTGACGTAGGCCACCTGCCCCTGCCCCTCCAGGCAAAGGCCAGGCTGTGACTTGGGGTTGAGCCTTCTTTTAGTATCTCTTGCCATTTCGAAAAGGCAGTGTGGAAATGGAAGAGGGAGGAAAGAAGGTGCACCTGTTCCTTCCTACATCCAAGGGGAAAGGAGAGAGTTACTGAATAACACCCTTATGTACTCTGGCTTAGGAGGCTACCTCAGCAGAGGACAGAGGAAACAGAGACCGCATTCCCAAAGCCCTAGGCCAGGCAGCTGCAGACCTTGGGCTGCAGAGGGTGGGAGTGGGTAGACAGACAGGCAGTCGCTGTCTGGAGGGCAAAACCTCCAAGCCCTGGGCCTGGGGTGTGGAGGGTCTGTGGAGAGGGAAAAAATGAGGGGGAGGAGAAACAGAGAGGACTGTGGGGGCAAAGAGGAGCCTGGAGCCATGGACGATGGCAACCTCCTGGGCTCACTGGAAATGGCTTTTCCTGCATCCCAGGCCCAGGTGCACAGGGGAACGGGGTGTGAGGCTGTGGGTCTGGCCCCGGTGTCAGCAGTCACTTCTGAGGGAAGAAATGCAGATTGCTCTTTCCCAGGTAAGGGGAAGGGGTCCCCCCTCCTGAGCCCCTGGACTCCCCCTCCCCACCCACAGCCTCAGCACCACTGTGGGGGAACAGGTCTGGACTAGAGACCTAGGCTGGGGGATACCGGTTAGTGGAAGCCCAGGGAGTGGCCTGAACTACCATTTGGGGGTGGCAGAGGCTGCTGCGGAAGACAGTGGGGGAGGCCACACACTAACACCCCCATTTGCCATCCCTTCTCCCCCAGCATGGGGACCCTCCCCGGAACCTGGTGTTCTCCAGAGGCAGGGAGGGAGCAGAGCCCAGGGGCCGTGCAGCAGGGAACAGTGTCTAGGTTTCTTTAGAAGGCGCGGAACAGCCTGGATGAATCTCTCCACTGGTGGTCTCCGGCTGTGTCTGGCCCTATGCAGCTGGAGCCAAAGAGTGGCTACAGTCTCGAGGGCCTTCTGTGGCCCAGCCTGAGGTTGGCAACCCGGGTCACCTGCTCCAAGCCTCTCCCCTTGCTCCCCGGAATTAAACCTGGCCAGCAGTTCCCAGCCTTACCTCCTACCTCACAGTAAAAATAGAAGCTATCCTTGAGCACTTGCTCAACTTCCTGTCACCACATCCATAAACTTACGGGCACAGGCAGCCATATGTACCCTCCTTGAGTCCCAACTCCTAACCCTAAGCCCCTTCCTGCCACTTGGGCTCAGCATAGCACACCCTGGCTGGTCTCCTCCTCCTTCTTACCCTTCAGGACTATCTTTCCAGCCCCTTCTCCAAGGAAGCCTTCCTGCCACTCCAGCTCAGAGCCTGTCCTCTCACTTAATGCTTTTACAACACAGGAGCTCCTCAGTGACACCCAGCACAGATATAATGAAGTCAGTATTTGTCTAGTGATTTGTTTCATGTCTGTTCTTGCTAAACTGTGTGCAAGCTTCGCATGTGTCTTGTCTCTCCTGGTGTTCTCCCTCTCCAACACCACCTTGGTGATGGCATATGCTCCACACATGTCTGAGAGATGTCCATGGAGGTAGTACCTCATTCAAGTGTGAAGGGGCCAGTCCCTAGGTCTTTTCCTACCCTGCAGTCATTTCTTCTCCCAGATCCTTCGTGAAGGGTACAATAGCCTCGTCTGAGATCTCCTGTTGACCTTCTGGGTCCCAGTCATAGTGGTAGCTGGGGTTGGGTGCCCAGCTGGTTGGGGTCCTTGCAGGGTGTTTCCCAGGTGGGCATCACTGCGGCCCAAAGGCTTTATAAGGCATTTGAAAAAGAAGAGGAGGCACACGGATGGAAGTGAGTGTGGGGAGGTGGGGAGAGGTCATAGACAACACGCAGTCTGTGGAAGGAAAAGCACAGAGCAGGTGGAGATGGCTTCTGGGGTGCTGGAAGGCCTGGGGGCCCAGGGCTTCAGAGTGTCCAGGTTGGTACCACCCTGTGGGAGGGAAGTCACAGCAGGCCAAGGGAGCCATCTCCCCCCATCAACACCAGCCAGAGACTACCAAGCATCCCCAGTGAGTGAACTGAGTGCAGCTGAGACTCAGCTCTCTAAGGAGCATGAGGGTGGGGTGGGGGTGTCCCCAGGAGAGGCTGGAGCACACACAGTTCCTTGCCCAGCTGTGGAAAGGGCCCCTGGGTGAGACTCTGTCTAGGAGCAGAGGAGACCACAGCTGAGCATGACCAGGGCCTCCTCTCTTCCAGGGCTGTCATCCCAGACAACCCCGCTCTCTGCTTCTTCCCAAGGTGGCCAGGTGGCCCTGGGTCTGCCCAGGTGGCCCTGGGAGTGTGGAGTCTCTGAGAGGCCTGAGGAGCGGCAGAATTCGAGTCTTCCCAGCCTCACCTTATTGTAGGCCTCCAGGGTCTGCAGTGGGGTGAGGCAGGGTCTGGGGGATGCAGTGAATGCAAGAAGGGGTGACTGCCTGACAGCCCCAACCTTGCGGATTTTTATGGCTCCGTAAAAATGTCTCCTCAGAAACTGTCAAAGTGTCACAAATTAATTAACTGTTAGCTGGAGTGACTCAGTGTGGGGAGGGGGTGGGGGAGAATGGCTCAGTGATGCTGAGCAGGGTGGTGGCGGTGCTGTTCTCTGCGTGTGCTGCCTTTTGATTAAAAATCCTCACCGCTCTGATACTGTGCGAGGGAAGGGGCAGATCCCTGGGGCAGCTCACGTGCACCGCAGAAGACTGGCGGGTGGGAGGCAGGTTGGGGGTGGGGCCCAGGGCCCCCTCCCTGAGAAGGGAACATAGTGGGGAGAATGAAGCTTCTAGAAATTGCCCAGGAGATCTAAATTCAGAATGGAGCCCACAGACTGGCACTATATTCCTCCCCCCACCCCCCACTTTCCCTTCCTCCTCAATTTGCCCCCACAAAGAGAAAAACTGGAAAGTTGAGCTCGGTTTGCCCCAGGGGCTGCACAGGGTCACCTGAGCCAAGGACACGCTTAGCTACCAAAGTCCAGCCAGCCAGAGCCCAGAGAGGAGGAAGGGCTGGGTCTTAGACCAGCCTCCTTGACCTTTACTTTAATTTCAGGAAAGAATTGAGAAAACACGCTCTTGAAAGTCAATTGGGAGACAAATCCTGAACCTTATTGCTCCAAAAGGAGGAAAAACAATCCTGGCTATTTGGCAGAAAATTGCTCTGCTTTATTAAAAGACATTCCTGTTCATAAAAACAGAGAGAAGGCCCAGTCCAAATAACAGCACGGCCCACCATCACACTGCCGGAAACCTCCGGAAGCCCTTGTCCCCATGTTTCTCATCCTTCGGCTCCAGCAGCTGGCACCGGGGACCTTTCTTTCCCATTTGGCAGAGGCGATGGGAGGCCCTCTTGCAATGGAGGAGGTGGGCAGGCAAGATTGGACTTGAGGACTCCCGCACAAGTGCTGTTTAGGTGTCAAGACCTCAAAGACGAAGTGAAGGTAAAACATCACCACAGGAATGCAATCAGCAAAATCCAGATTGCAGAAAATACAATAGGACAAATGACCCAGTTTCTTCCAAAAATAAATTGCAAAGAAAAAAAAAAAAGAGATGGAGTGGGGGGAGCTTCTGGAATAAAAGAAACTTAAAAGCCATCTTCACCAATTGTGATGTGTGGCCTTATTTGGATCCTGATTCAAATAAACCATTTTTTTTTAAATCCCTGACATTTATGGGACAATTGAAAATCTGAACAGTAGATTCTTATGATATTCAGAATTATTGATATTATGGCATTCTGGTGAATTTTTTCAGAGTCCTTATAATTTAGAGATACACGCTGAAATATTTACAGATGAAATTATATGCTGTCTGGGAATTACATGACAATAGCATGGGGGTAGGAGCACGGATGAAAGAAAATTGGCCATAATTTGATCGTGGTTAAAGGTGGGTGATAGATACATTAAGGTTCATGATGCTATTATTGTTACTTTTGTATATGTTTGAAATTTTCTGTAACAAAATGTTTTAAAATATCTAATCTGCTCCTTAACCCTCACCCCAAAGCCCATCCCTAAGAAAACAGATGGGTGCAAGCCAGGCTTCAAGGGATCTTTCTGATCAAGTTCTCTTATTATGAACACTGGCTTTCTTTTCTGCCAGTCTGGCTGCCAGACCCTCCCTCTGTTCTGATCACTCCGTTGCCCTGTCCAGGACAGATGGAGCCCTGGGGACAAGCCCTGGCAACCCTTTCTATGGCCTGGGATCCTTTCTCAAGACATGACAGCTTTGGCCTAATGAGTCATGTCCTCTCTTTCACAGCAGGTGGTGGCTCAGCTGGTAGGGATGGAGGCAGAGGGGTAAAGCCCACTTTAATGACAAATAGAACAGCTACTGAGCGCCTATTGCAGGCCAGGCACTGCGTGAAGTGCTGGGCACCTACTATTTCATTTACTCCATATAGCAGCCCTGTGAGATTAGATATGATCCCCATGCTGCAGACAAAGAAACAAGCAGTGGGTTGTGAACACCAGTGGATCTGCCTGCAGAGCCCAGACTCTTCCTTACACCAGGAGTTGAGTATGGATCTAGGGTACAAGGAAGTAAGGTTTTCACAGTCCCGTGTCCGAGGCACATCTACACAGTTCATTCATCAGGATGGCCAGGGCCTCACCCCTCCAGACTGGTAGGTGTCAGGCTGGTGTCCACAGAGCTCCCAAAGGAACTTCTTACAGCCCTATAAAGAGGGAAGTTGAGGTCCAGGCCAAACCCAAGTTTCCTCAGAATTCTAAGTGCCTTAGGCAATCTCGTGTTTTCCAGAAAATGACACTCTTAGCATCTCCAGGACATGTGGCTGCTCTGACAAGGGAGCTCCGAGGAGCACAGGGCACGCTGGAGTCCGGGTGGAGACGAGGAGCATAGGGCACGCTGGAGCCCGGGTGGAGATGAGGAGCACAGGGCACGCTGGAGCCCGGGTGGAGATGAGGAGCACAGGGCACGCTGGAGCCCGGGTGGATACGAGGAGCACAGGGCACGCTGGAGCCCGGGTGGATACGAGGAGCACAGGGCACGCTGGAGCCCGGGTGGAACCGAGGAGCACAGGGCACGCTGGAGCCCGGGTGGAGATGAGGAGCACAGGACGTGCTGGAGCCCGGGTGGAGACCAGGAGCACAGGGCACGCTGGAGCCCGGGTGGAGATGAGGAGCACAGGGCACGCTGGAGCCCGGGTGGAGACGAGGAGCACAGGACACGCTGGAGCCCGGGTGGAGCCGAGGAGCACAGGACACGCTGGAGCCCGGGTGGAGCCGAGGAGCACAGGGCATGCTGGAGCCCGGGTGGAGACGAGGAGCACAGGGCACGCTGGAGCCCGGGTGGAGATGAGGAGCACAGGGCACGCTGGAGCCCGGGTGGAGATGAGGAGCACAGGACGCGCTGGAGCCCGGGTGGAGACCAGGAGCACAGGGCACGCTGCAGCCCGGGTGGAGACGAGGAGCACAGGGCATGCTGCAGCCCGAGGAGCACAGGACACGCTGGAGCCCGGGTGGAGCCGAGGAGCACAGGACACGCTGGAGCCCGGGTGGAGCCGAGGAGCACAGGGCACGCTGGAGTCTGGGTGGAGCCGAGGAGTGTGGGCAAGAGCTGGGGTCTCTCATCCTCTCTCAGCTCACAGGGCTGCCTCTGGATCCATCTGGCAGGCCAGGCTCATCCCTAAGGCTCCCTTTCATTCCATAGGGTGTGCATCCACCACCAAGGGTGGCACTATAGGTCTGGGCGTCTTGCTTTGCCTGGGCTTCTGCTACCTCACATGGAGGAGGGGCAACATGGGCACAACGGGAGAGAGCAGAGAGGCAGTCTCTCCATCCTGACAACAGAGTGCAGGGTGCAGAGGAGCCCCCAGCTGCCTCTCCCAGTCGATGGAAGCAGGTCAGAAGAACAGCCACAGTGCTGGGCACATCCTGCAAACAGGCTCTGCACCCACTGCTGCCGCATACCACTCCACATCCCAGGGACCACATTGAGGCCTTCCTAAGCAGTGATGCCCAGGAGACAGAGGAGTCACTTCCTTCTGTCCCTGGAATTGAAGAAGGCGTGTCAATGCGTCCTCTTTTTACTGTTGTTTTTTTCGTCAGGCAGACAACAGATAGACCTGCGTTCCAGCCCCACTTGGCAGCAGTGTGGTCTTGACAATGAAATTGTTCTGGGCCTCAGTCTTCTCATCTGTAATGTGGGGACAATAACCTCCTCCTCATTGGAGTGGTTGCAAAATTGACTTAGAAAATGTAAATAAAGGGGCCAGTAAGTGGTAGGTGCCCAACAAGTGGCAGCTAATGTCATTACAAGGATGCAACAGCTGCCAGAAAGGAGCTGAACTGTGTGAGGGTCCCAGGCAAAAGACTCAAGCTAGAATGAGGGGCCCTAGGGAAGGAAACTCCCCATTTCTCTGTGGCCCCCAATTTTCTGCATGCTTCAGAGATTCCAGCCATGCCTACCATGTTGTTCCCACTACTCACCCCTCAACTAAAAGCCCTAAAATATCAGGGCACCTGGCAGATGACCTTGGTTAAAGTCCTTTTGGGGTGTGTCATGCAGATTTGCAATAACCTTGAGCCTTCCCGCTAAATCTTTGAGAAAAAAGAAGTGCTACCTGGCGTGTAACCTTCCTGGTAAATCTAAGGATGCAATGGCTATGAGACATCTCTGCTCCTCAGGACAGAAGTAGGACCAGCATGAGACGTGATAAGGCTTGGCAGACTCCATCAGGCATCATGCAATCATCAGCACTGCATTATTATTGTCTCACTGTGTGGATGTCTGACATGCAGAAGGAAAATCCAGTTCCCTTGGATGAGCCACTTCTCTAATTCTCAACTTAATAGTTAATAATTTAATGATGAGAGCTGTCAGACCTAATTTCAGAGAGTGATAGATGAATCAAGTAAAATGATATATTCCAAAGTGTCTTGCAAACTCTAAAGTCCTATAAAAATGTGAATGTAGTGTATTATTATCATCTCACTCAAGAGCGTGCAGTTGGCGGTATTTCTTTGCCATGCACAGATTCTTTCCTACTTACTTTGCTCTGCGTCTATCCTTTCTCTCTGAGGCAACTGTGCACCTTGATGGGCAGAGCTTGTCTTAAGCTTATGTGTATCCTTAGCACCTCCTAGGAAGGCTACCAGTTTTGTAAGTATTTACTGGATGTTTGTTGTGCTGGAGGAAGCTGACAGTGACGGTGCTCCTTTGAACAGCCTAAAACAGGGCGAGACTGCCTTCTTCGTGGGGTTTTCAGAAAGATTAAACAAGACACATCAAGCCACTAGCGCAGTCTCTGAGTGAGAGAAGGCACTCAATTGTTCCTATTTTATTGGTAACTAACCTGGAAACATATAAAATATTGACTTTTACTGCTGGAAGAAGCCTTAGAGAATATCTAAACTAATCTCTTCATTTTATAGATTAAAAAACTAAGACCAGGGTTGGGCATGGTAGCTCACACCTGTAATCCCAGCACTTTGAGAGGCTGAGGCAGGTGGATCACTTGAGGTCAGGAGTTCGAGACCAGCCTGGCCAACATGGTGAAACCCCATCTCCACTAAAAATACAAAAATTAGCCTGGGGGCTGGGTGCGGTGGCTCACACCTGTAATCCCAGCACTTTGGGAGGCCAAGGAGGGAGGATCATGAGGTCAGGAGATCAAGACCATCCTGGCTAACACGGAGAAACCCCATCTCTACTAAAAATACAAAAAACAAAAAAATTAGCTGGGCGTGGTGGTGGGCACCTGTAGTCCCAGCTACTCAGGAGGCCGAGGCAGGAGAATGGTGTGAACCTGGGAGGCGGAGCTTGCAGTGAGCCGAGATCATGCCACTGCACTCCAACCTGGGCAACAGAGTGAGACTCTGTCTCAAAAATAAATAAATAAATAAAAATTAAAAATTAGCCAGGGCGGTTGTGGGCACCTGCAATCCCAGCTACTCAGGAGGCTGAGGCAGGAGAATCACTTGAACCCAGAAGGCAGAGGTTGCAGTGAGCCCAGACCACGCCACTGAACTCCAGCCTGGGTGACAGAGGGAGGTTCTGTCTTTGAAAAAAAAAAAAAAACTAAGATTAAGACTAGAAAAGTGAAATGACTCACCCAAGTTCATAGAGCCCATTGCTTTCAGAACCAGGATTGCAATTAAGGTCTCCAGACAGGTCCCCTGCTTTATCCTACATGGCTCTCTGTCTGACTCCTAGAAAGGGCTCATCCTGGTCACTACCATCCTGGTCACTGTATGATTATCATCATCTGCATCTTCAAATAAATGAACTTAACTAAAGGAGACCAATTCTGGAGCCTCCACGAGTGCCTCTCCTGAGTCTAGCTTAACTTTATTCAACATCTGTGTATGCTCGCCTCGCCCAGATACCGATCCTCAGCGGAGACAGGCTCAAGTGGCACTCAGGAACAATGCATATACAGAAAGTCCCACCCTAACCAGTTCTTTTCCAGGCCATAACCTTTTCTTTTAACCTTTCTTTGCAAGGGCTGTTTTCCAAGCACTCCCTCTCTTTCTGTCCTCTGGATATTGGTAAAGGCATGCACTCGCAGGAATGTGCTCAGAGACGATTCGCCCCAGACTTTCAGAGAGAAGCTCAGGGCCATGGGGCCTGTTAGGTTTCTCTGCGAAATGCTACTTCTTGAAACTATTTCTTTGGGAGGTTTTCTGTCCCATTCTGTCCCAGGAGCCTGGGGAAAGGCTGTGCCTTTGGATGTTTTGCTCAGCAGCTTGACATGGGCCATGATGGGGATAATGGCAGATGCAAATAATGCAAATCCCAAGTGCTTCATTAGATATGAAGACGAAAGGGCATTCCCAGGCATGAGAGCCACTCTGCCACAGAGGATGATGGGACGCAACCAGGGACCCTGCTCACGCCAGTACCTCCTTGGACAAGAAATCGAGACATTTTACTCCAGAGACCCACTTGTAAGGAGGCAGAAGGGAGAGAAATGGAGACGGCGCCCCATTGGGAACACCCAAGACTAGAGCCACCGCGCTGGTTTCTGATTCTGCGAATTTCAGAGGTAGAATATGAACACTTCGATCTTCTCTTGAGGCTCCTGGGACACAGATGAGCTAAGTTTTCTGAGCCTGTCATGGCAAACAACATAATGTTGCTAATCAAACTTCCTGTGCGCCCACCCAATTTGATAAATCAGCCTTTTGATGCACTAAGTGAAGATGAATTAGCAGTAATGAGGCTGTGACAGCTCCCTGAGGCACAGGCTGACAGAGAGAGCTTTGATGACTGTGGCAAGAAGGAGGAGAAGCTCTTCTCAGGGATCAGTTCAAGCTGCCAAGTTTGTGCAAATAACCCTCCGATGGATGCTGAGGTCATCTGAAAACCAGATGTTTGCTGTCTTCCTACAGTGAGCCACAGACCATAAGCCCCAGCTTATGGGCAGATCATAACATGGAATCAACCCATTCTGTTAGGTGGGAAATGGAGGCTGGCAATGGCAGCCTGCTAAAACCTTTTTCCTTTGCAAGGCTGCCTATTACACAGCTAGTCTCCAACAGCCCAGCAATGGAGACTTGGTACTGACTAGCTAATCTCCTTCGTGCCCAGAGACTGCAAACTAGCAGCCTATGGACCACATTTAGCCTGCATATAGGATTTGTTGGGCTCACATAGCATTGTTGAAAAATTGGCATTTTTTGCCAATATTTACAGTTGGACATTTCACGTTAAAATACAGATCTCTAGCTTCTTTTACAAGAAGAATCATAAAATCTTGGAAACACTGGCTCAGCATTCTTGCATGGCAACAACAAGCTGGGGTCAAGTCCAGATAGTCCCCTTTACACAAAGCACACACGGATTGAAGAAAGCAGAGGACAGCCCGGCTCATGAGGAATGGACTGTCTCCACACTCCAAGGATGGAAGAAGAAGCTACACTTTGGTGGCTCACGCCCAGTATTTTGGGAGACTGAGGTGGAAGTATCATGAGGTCAGGAGATCAAGACCATACTTGCCAACACGGCGAAACCCCATCTCTACTAAAAATAGAAAAAAAATTACCCTGGAGGCTGAGGCAAGATATTCACTTGAACCCGGGAGGTGGAGATTGCAGTGAGCTGAGATCGCACCACTGCACTCCAGCCTGGGTGACAGAGCAAGACTCTGTCTCCAAAAAAAAAAAAAAAGAAAGAAAAGAAAAGAAGCTACACCTCTACCCATGTTCCCCACATTCCCTGCATATGGTGAATTTTTTCAGAGTCCTTTTCCTTTAGAGATAACACACTGAAATATTTACAGATGAAATTATATGCTATCTGGGAATTATATGAAAACAGCGTGGGCGTAGGGGCATAGAGGAAAGAAAATTGGCCGTAATTGCCCTAGCTTGAAAGTGGCCATACCCCAAGACTTTGGCAGAAGCCAAGGCAGAGGTCCCTCCCTCCAATCGTTATGTCCAGCTCCACACATGCTCTCAAGTTTACCACAGTCCCCAGCCATCCTTACAGCCCTGCACCCAGCTGGTTTCACTCAGTTTACATTAACTACCAGGTTCCAGAATGTATCTAAGTTTGTGTCCCGTGTTTTATAATAGTTAGCAGGGGTAAATGAGTTGCTATTATGTTGCTGGGCTACAAAGTCTGTGTCTGAATGATGCTCTCAGATCCTCTTACCTAATCCTCCCCATCAAGGGGTAGCGGCAGGAGGAGAAGCACTCTTGAGGCCGAGGAGGCCTGAGGCAACACTGGTGGCTTTTGAGCAAAGTGTTGATTTTCTACACCTCCCCAGCCCTGCCTGGAGACTTCAGCCCTGTCTCTGGAGCCTGTTTCTGAAGCACAGGCTCCTTTGGGTTCCTTTTCTTCCCTGCCGATATTCCATGGGGCACAGTAAATACAAATCTCTCTCCCTAAACGTTCCATTTGCTTTAGACTTTCTACGATTGATCATCTAATTACCTTTGCAGCCCAGGAAGTGCTAATCTCTTCAGCAACTGAGGTGCATGCCACGGATTGAAACAAAACATTCCATCTTCCTGGCATGAGGCAAATTGAGGTCTGGAGTCTACCGCATGCATCAGCTTGATAGGCAGGGCTGCTGGTGACCTGGGAGAGGGGCCTGCCCATTACCTTTGTCCCTTTTTCCCTCCATGCAGTGCTGGGCTCCCCGAGGGAAGGCTGGTTCTGTCCCGGTCTTTTCTTATCTGTAAGTCTAACAAATATGCTGGGGTTTGCGTGACGGGGGAGGGGAGGATTCTGGTCCCCTTCACCACCAATGCTGATGACGGTGAACAAGTGGACCCAGCTGCTGCTGGTCCTTTCAACTTCTATTTCAGAAAACACCCGCATCTCTGGGAACAGGCTTATTTGTATGCTTGGGTTGTTTGAGAAGATGAGGCTCAGTGGTCTCAGCCTCTTGCAAATTCCTTTCTCACCACGGCCTCTATTGCTCATCTGAGGCCACCTCCTCCGAGAAGCCTTCTATGATCTATTTTTGGGCAAATTATTTATTCCTCTTCAGTTTCATAGTACACTATTGGCTCTTCTTGGCACTTGTGGTACCAAAATCTGCAAGTCTGTCTCTCTCCTCTCCTATGCTCTTTAAGAACAAGGCTTGTGTCTCATTCATCTTTTGCTCCTGGAGTATCCAGCGCATGTTAGCGCAGTGTGGCACTCAGCAAGGACAACTAAATTGAGATGAAACATACATATTAGAAGCTCTCTAGTGACCTCCAAGTTCTGGGCAGTTTGGATTAACCATCACTCTCCAATCACTGTGTTGGGAAAGGACACTGATGGATGTGCACCGCACACCATGTGGTCCTTGCCAGGACCCTGCGCTCTATCTGTCCTCCTAGCATACCAGGGGAGCTGTCGGCTCACCAGGCAGTTAGTCCTCTCCCAAACCTGTGTACACCAGTTGTTCTTGTCATTGTCATTAGCTCACTATTTCATAACAATGAAATATGGATACCCAGTCAAAATATTGGTCCATGAAAACTAAGTGGAATGCATTGGGAAAAAATTTGATAAAGAAAAGTTGCTAAAAACAGAAAAAAAAACTAGCTATCTAATATGCAAATGAGATAACTGAAAATTCTTAAAATCTAAAAGTCTACACTATATCATTTTGTAAGTTCAAGTCTTTGCTTTAAAAAATGAAACTAAAACCAACTGGAAGTTGTAAGTAAAGTACTATGGGTACATGTAAGCAAACAGGGTGAGGCAAGACTCCAGTCGATGAATTTGTTTTTGTTGTTTGTGTTTTTATTTTTCCGTCTCGCTCTGTGGCCCAGGCTGGAGTGCAGTGGTATAATTTTGGCTCACTGCAACATCTACCTCCCGGGTTCAAGCGATTCTACTGCCTCAGCCTCCAGAATAGCTGAGATTACAGGCATGCACTACCACGCCCAACTAATTTTTATGTTTTTTAGTAGAGACGGGGTTTCACCTTGTTGGCCAGGCTGGTCTCAAACTCTTGACCTCCAGTGATCTGCGTGCCTCAGCCTCCCAAAGTGCTGGGAGTGTAGGAGTGAGTCACTGTGCCTAGCCGGTGAATCTGTACTCAAAGAAATGACCCACGATATGAACAGAACGTTTGGTAAATGAACATACATGAATGTCCTAAAGTAAAATGAAATGATTGGAGTATCATTTTTTAAATGAATTCCCTGTTTAAAGAACTTTTGAAATTAGTCAATCCACCATACTGAATATGAGGGCTCCTGCTGTACTGACTGGCCAGCATATTAGCTTTTTCTATCTGTGTTCAGTCTCTAACAGGGCTGTATGTTCCTTGAGGAAATTACATGCCTTATACCTCCATAGCCTGAATGACTGTCCTTTACACTCCATGGGCCATCTATAAATGGTGGCTGATGATGACGGTGATTGCTCCTTTATTCACCACACATTTGCTGAGCCCCTATTTATGCAGCACTGATTAGGGACTAGGGGTACAACGTTAAACAAGAGAGGCAAGCTCTGTTGTCCTCATGGAGGCCACCATCTGGATAGAGGTACTAGCTTGACAGCTGGGGCTCTGATGTGAGCACAAGTTGGACGGGGTGAGTAGGAAAGAGGATGCACGTTTTGCAGAGGGGTAACATGGCTAATGTCATACACTAAACATATGAACGTCCTGCCACTTTTGTAGCAACATGGGATCTTTCACTGCAAGGGACAGACTTTTGGCGAAGCAACAGCTCTGGGGGTCTAGCAAAAATAAGAAAGTAGAAAAATATTAAAGCAACACTACAATACTCAGTGCTGCACACTCCATCACAAGTGTGAAAATAGCTCCACATTCTGAAAACACCTGACCAGCACTCTTCAAAAATCTCAAGGTCCTGAAAGACAAGAAAAGACTGAGGAGCTGTCACAGACTGCAGGAGACTCAGATGTGACAACCAAACCATGTGGGATCCTGGATTTGATCCTGGGCCAGGAAAAGGACATTAGTTGAAAAACTGGCAAAATGCAAATAAAATCTGTCATTTAGTTAATAGTATTGAGCCAACGTTATTTTCTTAGTTTTGATCATCACACTGTGGTTATATAAAACGTTCACATTAGGGGAAGCTGAGTGAAATGGGAACTCTCTGCACTACTTTTGCTACTCTTTTGCAAGTCTAAAATTGTCTGGAATGGAAAACAGACATTCACACAGGCACCTCCGATACCCAGGTATGTGTGTGAAGGGACTGTCCAGGCCTTCCGGAGGCATCTTATCCTCCTCCCATCTGCAGGCAAGGATGCAGAAACTTTTTCCAGGCAAAGGGGAGGGTCCCCTTCTCCTTTATCCTTGGACGGAGCAAATGTCAAGTATCTGCCCCACATGGTGCTGACTGCGCATGCAAGGGGCAGGAGGCAGAGAAGCAGAAAGGGAGGAGAGGGGAATTAATATCTGTCAATTGATCCATTTCTTGTAGCCATCATTTTAAGCACCTACGGTGTCCCAGGCACAGCAACCCTCCTTATACGAGTGCTCTCCATGAATCCTCATCATGTTTCCATTTTTCAGGAGACTAAGGCCCAGAGAACTTCAAAAATGTATCCACAGTTCTAGCTGCTAGGTGATAGAGGGAGGACTCTAACAAGCTCAGCCTGTCTCCGGAGCTAGTGCTGGCTACAGAGATGCTGGGGATGGCCCGGCCTTGGAGGCATTTTCCAGCCACCTTTCTGGAGCATTTCCAGGGGCCTGGGTCTGTGAGTTCCAGTGAGTTGCCTGCTGTCCCAGCCCAGGAAGCTGTTCTCTGTGTCTGACCTGCAATTGTCCCCTTGCTTCCTGCCAGACCTCAGTGGCACATTTTACTCCTCCTAGGACACATGGACCCCACTTCATGCATGGGAAGTACATGGAGGGTCTTCAGCTTCCCCTTCCCACTTGCCCCTTTCCAGAAGCCCTGATGACAGATCTGATGCAGTCACCCCACCTCCATGGATCCCAGCCTGGTTCCCCAGGCACCCTCTTCATCCAAACTCCTTAGAGTCACATCTGCTGAAAAGACCAGTTTCTACCCCCGGGCACTGAGTCAGACACAGAGTTACTGTCAGAACGGGAGAAAGCACAGCAGTCAGAGTAACAGTAGCTCCTGTTTGTTGGTTGTTTGCAGTATACTGGACACTGTCTTGCACACTGTACACACCTTTGTCCTAATTCTGAAAGCAACCTTAAAAGGTAAACATTGCTAACCCTTTTTCACAGATATTGCCAGCGAGGCCAAGGGAGTTTCTTTAATAACCTGTGTCAACTAGGAAGTGGCAGTGGAGGATGGAAGACGGGGTTTGTCTCGTTGCTAAACCCCTATTTCCACTGTGGCAACGAGGCCCCCTCTACTAGCATTAACGTACTGCAAATGCAAGATGGGACATCTGGAAATAGTTTACCCATATTGCTGCTAAGCCTCAGAATACTCCTGTAAAGTCAATCCCCTGTCCCCATTTTACAGTACACATTGATGCAAGTAGTTGTGAAAATGAGAAACAGAGGGAAGCCCTATGGAGGCATGTGGTTGTAAGAGCACCATTTAGGAACCCAGTGTTGGTGGCCAGTGAGGATGAGGCCGACACTGACGGTAACGCATATTCCCTGTGCTTCCAAAGTGGGAGAGGTCTTCAAGGAACCATCGCACCATTGCACAGGAACTGATGGCCGATAGGACAGAATTCTTAACTGGCTGCTGCGGGCTTCATCTGCAGTCTTGACTCCGAAGCAGCACTCACACCGGACAAGAAGAGGGCTGCATAAATGCTGAGCAGACTCAGATCTGTGTAGATGCCCTCAGGGAACTTGGGATCCTCTAGCATATTACAGCCCTTGCAAGTCCAAATCTGCCCACTTCTGCTCCAGCCTCCAAAGATAGCAGCCCCACCTTCCCCGGGCCTGGGGTGAAGTCGGGAGGCCCACTGGGTTGCACGGCCACACTCTGTTCCATTGTGCCCGTGTCTGTCCCTGCTGCTGCCGCCCTGGAATTGCTCAGGCTCCATGATGTCGTTTTTTAAATCATAAAATCCTCTCCCCACTCTTGTACCTTTCCTGGGCGAGCTCTCTTGGGTTTTTAATTGAATTTGCAGCTTCTGGCACATCCCTGTTGCACAGAATGCTTGGTATGGGCGGATGGAAGTGCCCATGAGAACCAAAACAAGGAAACTTTGACATGATTCAAGGCTTCCATACTACCCTCTGAAAAAAAAAAAAAAAGAGAGAGAAAGAAAGAAAAGATGGTGCTGCTTGTTCCAGCACCTGCAGAGGATGCGAGCCAGCCAGCAAATTCACTACTCACCTTGCATAGGAACGAACAAACACACACGGGTTTGGTGGGCAACAGAGAAGGCAGGCAGAGCTCTGGGGCGTGAGTGGTCCATGAAGACAGACAGACAGACACAGGGCGGGGTGTGCAGGGACAGAATTCTGACCGGCAGTCAGCCTCCGGCTTCTGGCCCCTGCTCTGCCCCACATTTTCAACCATGTGACCTTAAGCAAGTGGCTTCCCTCTTCTGGCCCTGGAGATCCTTTTGTAACAAACACGTGTGGCCATATCAGAGGACACACAAGGCTTCCTCCCACCAGTCCTGAGATTCTAATCTGCCATGATTCAATCTCCAGCCCTGTCTGTGTTGAGGGGCCAGTAGCCGAAGGAGGGAGCTCAGGGTGCCCAGGCCCTCCCTGCTTGTCAGTCTGGGGACAACTGTCTACTGTGGTTAAAGCAGGTGTCTGCGGCCATGATGAAGGCAAGACCCCACAAAGGGATCCTGAGGGGGTTCTAGAGATGGGGTCTGGCAGCAGAGAATGTAATCAGAGGACCTTCAGGCTAGGAAGTCATCATCACTCTGCGAGATGGAACCACGAAACAGGGAGTGAGTGAGTCACCAGAGATAATGAGCTCCTAGGCAGGAAGATGCAGGAGTCTAATGACGCTCTTTTCCTGTCCTGATGAGATCTCTGGTCCATAGGCCAGTAGAGCACCCAAGCCCAGAGGACAGCCCAGAGCAATGGGCAAGGGGGTCTGGCTTCAACCTGGGGCAGCTGCTCCTTGGAAGGAACCGGGCAGCAACTGATTCCAACACCCCAGCCCAGCCCAGATGCACAGTGGCTGAAAACCACGCCCCAAGCTCCGGGGGAACTCCCTGGCTATTCTTGGAAACGCAGAGACTCCTGGCTCCCTGTCAGAGCTGCTCCCCACTCTACAAAGCCCAGGAGTCACTGCCACAATATTTTTCCTTCTGAAGGAGGTGGCATCTCAGTAATTGCAACGTGGTGCTCCCTTGACAGCAGCATTAATCACCTGTCTCCATCTCAGCCCCAGCCACGAGAGAGGAACAGGAGGAAGACAGAGCCAGAGAGCCTGGTGCTGTTCACTGTCCCCATCCACGGGCATGGGTACAGCAGTCTGTTCTGTCTCTTCCTCAAGCTCATTGTCACTTCCCAGAGGGACCTGGGGTCAGGCCTCATTCGGGTTCCCTAGAGTGGGAAGGATTGATAAGGAGCCAGGTAGCCCTCCCTGGCCCCCTCTAAAGGAGGTGCACCACACTGCGCCTGCAAAGAGGAGACGAGGCCCACAGACCCAGGCAGGATGAGGGAGATGGGAGGGTTCAGCAGGGGGCCAAATTCCAGAGCCTCTACCCATCCCTACCTTTAGCCTCCCTTCCTGACCATCCCGCACACGCCCACCAAGTCCACCTCCCAAAGCCAAGGCTTCAGGCTCACATCACCGCCTTGCTCAAAATATCTTATATGACTCCCTTGAAGGGAAAAGTCCAGATTCTTTAGCTCTCTGCCTTTGATCTTCCCACATTACCTGCTGGCCCCTAATGTGGACAGGCTAGACTCAAGCTGGCATCGATCTAGTCTGTGACTTTCGTACCCCCTGCCTTCGCCTCATCCTCCTTTGAATGCTGCCATTTCTCTACCTGCATCCCCATTCCCAACTGTCCAAATCCTGCCAACTCTTCAAAAGGGTAAAGCCCACCTCCTAGAAGAGCCTTCCCTGAATCCTCTGAGCGCATCAAGACGTCTTCCTGCTGTGCTCCCATAGAGTCTGATATGTGAGGCTCTGCCAAGGTGATACTGTAAAGCTGAGACATGTCCCAGACCCCTCGGGGAGGAGGGAACCCGAGGTGCCCTGGGAAATTGGGAAAGTGAGACAGGAAGGCCTTGGCATTCATGACTTTTGGACATGTCAAGCACCTGCGCTCCACAAATGAACTGGGAACTGCAGGTGTCCTTCCAACAGGAGCAGACCCTGTGAGCCAAGGGGAGTCTTGGAAAAGCATGATGCTGCTTCCCCCTGAGCACATGCCATCATAGGTGCACAGTAAAACTTCCGATGAATAAATGCTGGGCTAGCAGAGTGACGGCTGTAACACGGAGCTGCTCCCACCAAGATGGTGTCAACCGTGGGAGGACTGTTGGGCAGTTAAGCCATGATTTTAAACTGGAGTAATAGTCGAAGAGAGTGCAGAAATGGCCTGAATACCTAGCAAGTGGATATACTCAGACAAGCCGGATGGGTCTTCCAAGAATTGGAGTCAGGGAAAGACTACCAGAGAAGCAAAAATTCACCCCAAAGTCAGAGCAAAATGGCTGGAAGCCAAGAGAGAAATCTGGGGGTGGTGTTTAGTGAGCAGTTGGGGGTAGAACTGATTATTCTGTGAGCTATCGTTCAGACTAGCACCAGCCCTGCTGTTCCACTTGTCTCGCTGTGCAGTTCATATCTCTTCCATTTTGTATGCACTTATTCCCAGCATCCAGAGCTGCACCTGCCACCCTCCATGAATGCAATGTTCACAAGTGAAGTAGTGGGAGGTGGCTGGTAAACTGTAGAGAATGGGACCCTTAGGCTTTTGAGAATGGCATTTGAGAATGGCAACAATATTCAAAAGAAGACAGAAATTGGAACTTTTATTTGAAATCTCCCTATCATGAAATCCCCGCAACTAACTCATCACATTAGTTGAGCCAAAGCACTTCCAGCTTGCGTCCTCTACTCACACCATCTAAAACACCAATGCCAAACAAGCAGCCAGAGTTAACAACATTGTTGTGCTTTCTGAAGGCTCAAAACAGTCCTCTGACCAAGCAGGGCAGGGTTATTACTCCCTCTTTAAGAGCTGAAGAAGCTGGCCCAGAGAGGCTTCTCTATTTGCACAAGATTACTCAGCTAGTTAGTAGCAAAGGCAGAATCAGAACTCGCATCTCAACATTCTGCCTCACAGGCTCCTCCCCCAACCACCACATTGTCTCCACAACCTAATGGACAGCAGAGCCAAAGCAGTTAATAAAATAGTCTGAGACCAATGATGTTGGCTTAGGTGATCATGGTATCCTTAGCAGAGAAATAGATAGGCAGTCTACTGCATTCTCACTTAATCTCTTTAAGTAGAAGAGTTCTACAACAAGTGATCAGAAGTCTAACTTTAATCACCAAAACAGAGAGTTATGGCCCCTGATTAATTCCCAGATTTGAGCCAATTAACAGATGCAGAACCCCTGAATGAAGGAGACACTTGGTCCTTTTGAGGAAGACCCCTGCCAAAAATTTACATTGTTATTATTTCTCCCAGCTTTCTCCAAAGGGACCTCTGGCCTTACCAAGGTAACTATGCATTGGGAAAATAAAATAGTCAGACTTTTGGAGGATTGCTAGATTAGGTTAGGGCTCTGACTAGGCTCTAATGACACTAATTCCAAGTGACCCAAAACATCGCTGTAGCCCCCAGACAAAGGGGGACTTTTGGAGGTCAGGACATCAATGGAGATTTAGCTCAGTTCCTTCTCACAGTGGGTCCAGTGGGTCTCTGAACCCATCCTGCAGTTACTTCCCTGGTTCCAGAACACATAATTGGAATAGGCATATTCAGCACCTTGCAGAACGGCAACCACTGCACAGGACTGGCTAGATTCTTTTAAGCTGTTAAGAATATGTATCCAAAACTTGTTAATAAGACAACAAGCTCACCTCAGGCTTTGATTCTCCAGGAGAATCTATTTTGTTTGTTTACTATTTACCATCCACAAGAGGCCTACACCTATAAGACAGATGCTAACAGGTAGAAAAGATGGTAACATGTGAGTGATTTCCATCCAGTAGAGAAGACAGTCCAAAGCCTTATGATTTTATTGCCCTGAGACATTAAGTTTTGTATCTAATTTAGTAATCTTATTCCAGATTTCTTCCACATGTATATGTATATATAATGT
>NW_012101721.1:3142868-3144710 GCF_000951045.1 Mandrillus leucophaeus
AAGGTCTTGTTTTGTTATCCAGGCTGGAGTGCAGTGGTGCAATCTCAGCTCACTGCAACCTCCACCTCCTGGGTTCAAGCAATTCTCCTGCCTCAGCTTCTTGAGTAGCTGGGATCTCAGGTGCCTGCCAACATGTCCAGCTAATTTTTGTATTTTTTTTAGTACAGACGGGGTTTCACCATGTTGGCCAGGCTGGTCTCGAACTCCTGACCTCCGGTGATTCACCCACCTCTGCCTCCCAAAGCGCAAAGCGCTGGGATTACAAGTGTGAGCCACCCTGCCTGGCCACCAGCCCTTTTTGTCTATAGTACTTCACACCATAATTTATATTATGCTCTTTATTTTATGGAGTTAGCAGGCCTATGTTTTAGTCCTGGGGTTCTGCTTCTTGTTAGCTGAGTTACTTTGGGCAAGTTACTTAATCTCCGTCTCCCTCTCTAAGCCACAGTTTTATCACCTATCAAATGAGTAGATGAGAGAAAGCTTCCTGCTTTCTCTACTCCGTGGGGCGGTAAACATCAAGTCCTAGGTTCCCATCCTGGCTCCACACATACAATATCAACAACAAAAAGTACTGAGGATTGCACTTAACTGCTGCTTATTTTATTCATCTAGGAAGTGGGGGTGATGATAACAGTACCCATCCCATTGGGGTAGTTGTACAGATTGGGTTGTTGTAAAGATTCAGTGAGATAATGTATGTTGAGCGAGGATACTGATGCCTGGCATACCATAAGCACTCAGTACGTGATAACTCTTTTGACTGAAAATGCTTTGAAGTAGTAAGATGCCTATCAAATGAGAAGTTTTATAATTATGATTGCCTGTTTTCTTGTATTCTTCTCTGACTGTCTCGGATTTGTTAGTTATGCCTTCTTAGGTAGATTTCAAGTTCATAAAATAATTCAACAACTATTTATTGAATACTTTCAAAATGCTAGGCAATGTAGATACCAAAACAAACAAGACAGAGTCATTATCTTCCACGAGACCACAGTGCAGGGACAGAAACAAGTCCACAGGTGATTAACATGGTCCATGACGGAGATGCCAGCACACGGAAGGGGTCATCCCCACAAGCTGGACTCTCCAAAGGCAAGGCTGGATCACATGATTTTTAGAAGTCCCTTCCTCATTCCTCCACACCTTTTACTGTACTCCTAGGACAGGGATTTGTATGTAATAGAAGGTCAATGCATATTTGCCAAATAAGCATGTAGAATCGAGCAATCATTCTTATTATCTAGGTTACCCAGAGTCCTTTTGATGGGGGAGATGGAACTAATATTAGGAAGGAAACTAGTATTAATAGAGAACCTGGCACATCCCCAATACTGGGAAAGACATTTTATATATGGACCAGTGGTGTGCTGGAGCTGGTGTATGGATCACTCTTCCTTGCTCTACATTTAAAGAAGGCAGGTTGGTGGGTTGGTGGCTTCAAATCAGCTACAGTTTGAGTCTTTACACAATAAATTCATTGAATGCTTCAAATTAGAGCACTATTACTTTTGGAGAGCTGGTTGTTAAAAAATTTACCAGCACACACTATCTTGCAATAATCTAGTTACAGGTGAAGGAATTAGGATTCACGCTTGAACCCGGGAGGCAGAGGTTACAGTGAGCCGAGATCACCCCACTGCACTCCAGCCTGGGTAACAGAGCGAGACTCCATCTTGGACAAAAAAAGAATTTTTTATATATATATGAATTAGGATTCAGAGAGGTTGAGTGATTTGCTCCAGGTCACACAGACCATAGAAGGTGGACTTGGGACTTAAACTTATCTAACTCCAAAGCCCTGGCTTTTCCCTCTGTAACTTGTGACCCACCCATCCCCCT
>NW_012101721.1:3144760-3166019 GCF_000951045.1 Mandrillus leucophaeus
AGTCTTGCTCTATCACCCAGGCTGCAGTGCAGTGGCACAATCTTGGCTCACTGCAACCTCCGCTTCCAGGTTCAAGTGATTCTCCTGCCTCAGCCTCCCAAGTAACTGACATTACAGGCACCCGCCACCACACCCAGCTAATTTTGTATTTTTAGTAGAGACAGGGTTTTACCATGTTGGTCAGGCTGGTCTCAAACTCCTGACCGTAAGTGTTCCACTGGCCTGAGCCTCCCAAAGTGCTGGGATTATAGGCCTGTATCCTCTCTTAAACCCAGCTTTGTCATTCTGCTAGTTGTCTCATTCATGAGTTAAACAAATCTTTGACATGTAATTGTTTGAGAAATAGATTTTTTAATCTTTTGAAGAATATTACTTTAACAGTGTACGTGACTCAAAAAATAAGCATTCACAGGAAAATTCCGTAGCTGGGATGGATTAGGAGGCTGAGTGAGCTCCACTGTCCCATTTATTCTCCCCTCCTCTGGCCCCCTCCAGGCCAACACATTCAACTCATACCCCAGCACGCCCACCAGCAGCCCAAAAGGCCTGCAGGAAATCCTGCACACTTCTTCTTTTAATGGAGATCTGTGCTTCAACTTCGGCCGTTGTGGTTGTAGTACTTACTACAACTAAGTAAGAAGTGGTTGACCCCAAATCTTACTGGGACACAGGCATGTTTCAGGTAATTGAGAGCATGACAACCTCTCCAGGAGTCAGAGATAAAAGCCAGAAGAAAGGGCAATGTTGTCTGACAGCCTAGGGGCTGGTGGATCCTTTATGTAAATGACTTGAAAAATAAACACACAAGAAAAGCAGCAACTGTGAAGCTGTGGTTTCCAGAAGATGGGAAAAGCTTGTCTGAAGTTTAGCCCTTGCTTTCCATGTTGAGGAGCAAGGGCGAGGGCTACTGGTGTGCATGCGTGTGTGTGTGTGTGTGTGTGTGTGTGCGCGCGCACACATTGGGGAACAGGAAATGAGACACTGCTGATTCAGGTTCACCCTCAGTAGGGTCCTACTCAAACCACACATCTTCTGGAAATCTTCCCTGACCACTGACCATTGGATATCCCAGTAGTATGGCCCTTCTCTGGACCACACAGACCATAGAAGGTGGACTTGGGACTTAAACTTATCTAACTCCAAAGCCCTGGCTTTTCCCTCTGTAACTTGTGACCCACCCATCCCCCTTGTGTCCCAGTGAGCTTGATCAGACACAGATTGGTGCATTGTCTGTACTTTGTCCTGGCTGAAGGGGAGAGCAGAAAAGCTTCACTCTCTACTCAGTCTCCTTGTAAAAGTCAGAGCTCCCTGGACCAGGCACACCCATGTTCGCTGCAGCATTATTCATCATAGCAGAAGGGGAACTAACATAAGTGTCTACTAATGGATGAGTAGATAGAGAAAACACGGTATCCACATACAATGGAATATTATGCAGCCTTAAGAAGAAGGAAATCCTGATGGAATCTGACAGAGAGCCAAGAAGTAAACCCGTGCATCTATAGTCAATCAATTTTCAGCAAACGGGCCAAGAACACACAGTGAGAAAAGGGCAGTCTCTTCAGTGAGTGGTGTTGGGAAAACTGGCTATCCACATGCTAAAGAATGAAATTGTACCCTTATCTCACCCTTTATATAAGAATCAACTCAAAATAAAGACTTAAATGTAGCACTTGAAACTGTAAAACTACTAGAAGAAAATATAGGGGAGAAGCTATAAGACGTTGATCTGGGCCGGGCACAGTGGCTCATGCTTGTAATCTCAGTACTTTGGAAGGCTGAAGTGGATGAATCACGAGGTCAGGAGTTTGAGACCATCTTGGCCAACATGGTGAGACCCCGTCTCTACTAAAAAACAAAACAAAACAAAAAAAACAAAACAAAAATTAGCCAAGTGAGGTAGTGGGCACCTATAGTCCCAGCTACTTGGGAGGCTGAGGCAGAGAACTGCTTGAACCCAGGAGATGGAGGTTGCAGTGAGCTGAGATCACATCACAGCACTCCAGCCTGGGTAACAGAGCAAGACTCCATCTCTAAAAAATAATAATAAATAAAAAAGATGTTGATTTGGCAATATTTTTTGCATATGACCCCAAAAGCACAGTCAACAAAAGAAAAATCAACAAATTGAATTACATCAAGCTAAAATGTTTCTGTGAAGTAAAGGAAACAATAAATTTAGAGAAAATAGTTGCAAGTCATACATCAGATAAGGAGCTCACATACAAAACATGTAAGGAACTCAAACTACTCAATACCAAAATAAAAAATAAGCCCGTTTAAGAACGTGCAAAGAACCTGAATAGGCGTTTCTCAAAAAAAAAGACGTGAAAGGTCAACATATATTTTTTTAAAATGCTCAACATCACTATTCATCAGGGAAATGCAAATTAAAACCACAATGAGATGTCACCTCATGCTGGATAGATTGGCTATTATCAGAAATATGATAGACCACAAATGGTGCCAAGGATGTAGAGAAAAAGGGAACACTTATAAACCGCTGGTGGGAATATAAATTAACATTTTGGAGAATAATATGCAGATTCCTCAAAAAACTAAAAATAGGATTACCATATAATCCAGCAATCTCACATCTGGGGTATGTCTCCAAAGGAACTGAGATCAGCATGTTGAAGAGATATCTGTATGCCCATGTTTATGGTGGCATTATTCACAATAGCCAAGATTTGGACACAATGTAAGTGCCCATCAACAGATGAACACTGAACAAAACAATGTGGTATATATATCCACAATGGAATACAATCCAGCCTTTACAAAGAATGATATTCTGTCATTTATGATAACTTGGGTGAATCTAGGAGACATTACACTAAATGAAATAAGCCAAGCACAGAAAGACAAACATTGTATGATCTTGCTTATATGTGGAATCTAAAAATTCGAACTCATAGGAGTAGAAGGTAAAATGGTGGTTACCAGAGCCTATTGGCAGAGTAGGAGTTGACTAAGTTTTAATTAGACAACAGGAATAAGTTCTGGTGATACATCGCATAGCAGGTGACTACAGTTAGTAATGACAAGTTGTCTATTTCAAAATTGCTAAAAGAATGAATTTTGAATGTTCTCATCACAAAAAAATGGTAAGTATGTGAGGTGATGGGTACGTTAATTAGCCTTATTTGCTCATTCCACAATACATACATGTATTGAAGCATTACATTGTACCCCACAAATACATTCAATTTATTTTTCAATAAAAGTACAATTTTTTTTAGAAAAAGAAGAAAATCCTGTCACATGGATGAACCCTGAAGATAGCATGCTAAGGGAAATAGGCCAGGCAGAAAAAGACAAATACTGCATGATTCCACTTATATGACGTATCTAAAGGAGTCAAATTCATAGAGACAGAAGGTAAAATGGTGGTGGCCAGAGGCTGCGGAGAGAGTAAAATGGAGAATCCGTGTTGAATGGGTATAGAACTTCAGGGTTGCAAGACGAGAACGTTCTGAAGATCTATTTTACAATAACGTAAATATTCTTAACATTATCAACCTGTACACGTCAAATTATTAAGACGGTAAATTTCACGTTATGTGTTTTTTTTTTTAACCACGATAAAAGAAAATAAATGGTGATCCCCAATGGAGTTCACATGCACACACCCGACCTGCAGCAGAAAGGAATGAATGGACCCCTGAGCTCGCCATGGGCCTCCATGTGCAGCATTTGAGAGGCAGCCACCACCACAGGAGCCACCAGGCTGGGAGACTGTCATCAGGAGACCCAAGCAGCCCCAGAGGCAATGGGAGAGACAGATGAGAGTACGTAGGTAGCTGCCGGGAAGACAGACCTGCATTTGAATCCTGACCATGCCACTTCCCTAGATGAGTCACTCAACCTCTGTGAGGTGCAGTGGCCACATCAGATGGTCTCTCTCCCTCCAGTGGGTCTCGGTAAAGAATATCTGCGTAGTACAGAGTGTCACTTTACTCAATAAATATCCACTCATTCAATTACAGAAAGCTACAAGTGAATAACAAGCAGGGGAGATCTCAGCAATAAAAAGCGACCCTGTTCTCTTACTCAGTGCTTCTTTGTGGACTGTACAGTGCTATTTCTGGGCAGGGCCCTCGAGGATGAATCTACAAAGTTTATAGTACTTCTGCTTCCACCGAGTTGAAAGAGTGCAATAGAGCCGGCCTCACTGGCTTCAAGGTCTCTTGCCACCCCTTCCCCCAGGAACTGAGCTCCAGAATCCCCTCTCCATTATCCACCTCCCCGCCCCCCACTATTTGCATGTAAAAGAAAAAGGAAGAAAGAGAAGCCTGGGATCCTGTTTACTATGAATGAGAATTTGTCTGATTTCTCCAGCTTTTGCGAGAGCTGCCCCTGAGCTCTGTCTGCACAGCAAAATCCAGACCTCAGAAGTATCTAATTTGGAAATTATGGGCTGTCCGAGTGGCAGCTCTCCAAGCTGTTAGCTTGATGCTTGTCCTGGTCCCTCTGCAGGTAGCAGTTCCAATCAGTGATAGGCTCTGCCACCTTAGCTCTGCTCATTAGAGCCAGGGCCAATTATGTCCCAGCCCTGGAAGCTGAACCTAATAGCAGCCTCTGGTTCCAAGGGCTGTTCCCCAGTGGGTGGGACAGAGCAGGCCAGCAGCAGCCTGGGCTGGGGAGGAGCATGGAAGATCTGTGCCCTCCTGGGTGGTAGGGAAGCCAGGCTGTTGAAAAAGAATTCAAAGGACAGAACAAGACTTTCTTAGCTCCCCTCGGGCTCCCAGCTAGCTGGTGACACAGCCGAGACCTGCAATTAGAAAAACAACTGCCTGAGGCAACAGCTCTGCTGGTTAAATGGTACCTAACCTGAGTATTTAGCAGTTTTTATATATAAACACACACATCCCTGTAACACACAGTGTATGGGTTGTTTTAATTATTATTTTAAAATGATTTTCTGCCCTCATCTTTTGATAAATGCTGTTATCAGTAATTTCCTCATTTTGTGCTTTGATTTTCTTTCTTACTACATATGTAATCTCTGACCCACATGGGTGATACGGAATGCCAGGTGTGGGCCTACAAATGTCACCAGAAAAAAAATGAGAGAAAAGGTTGTGTTTACTCCTTCTGAAAACACAGTCCTTTATGGTTTCTGTTGGAGAGGTCACAGGATCACCCTGGCACTGGCATGTGGATGTACTCCTTCCTTCAAATGCATCAGCTAAGATTAAAGCACTAATTTATTTGAAAGGCTATGTATCAGTTTTGATCTGGCGGAAAAAAATACTGGTCCACGACAACTTATGCTGTGTGTATATCATCACCAACAAGCTTTGATTATTGTGTGTGCGTGCGTGTGTGTGTGTGTACACATTTACATATGAATTAGGATTTATTGAATGCCCACTATTTTGGCACTGTGGACTATACTCCTATATTTAAAAGCAGTCTCCAACTTACCCAAGTTCTAAAATTTTGCAATATATTCATTCCTTTATATGTACATCCTCTTGACAAATGTTCAGGGTCTACTATGCACTAAACACCAAGGGCAAGATCTTATGTGAGGTCATTACTGACCTCACATGCTAGGGGCAGCGATGGGGCTGGGGGAAATAAGAGGCAAGCCATCACATACACTGTGATATATATCATAATGAAAGTGAAGAAGATAAACCTAGCATATGTAGGAAATATGATCAGGGCAGCGTGGAAATATTGTATCAGAGAGATCTAGGCTCAAATACCAGCTTCAGTTCTCACCACCTGTGTGGCCTTGATTCACAATTTACTTTCTATCTCTGAGTCTCAGTTTCCTCATCTGTAAAATGGGAGTAATAATTTCTATCTTTTATGACTGTCACAAAGATTAAAGCTGATGCATATAAGGCAGATAATATAGTCAGTATTTAAAAGTGGTAGATATTATTCACTTGGATACATTGAATGCTACTGTGGGCAAGAAAGCATCTGCTTGAAAATGCACACCTTAATAGAGTATGTGTTTTAAAACAAGGTTTGTCACCCTCAGATGCAGCTCTGGATGGACAAAGGAGGAAAAGTGCGGGTGTCGTTGCTTATAGTCTATAAGGGACTTCATCCAATCCAATACCATCATTTTAGAATAAAAAAATCATAAGACAAAAAAAGTAAACTATACCTAGGCCACAAATTAGGTGACAGAACTGAGACTAGAACCTGACTCCTAATTCTAGAGACCTCCATAAAGACCCATGTGAGTCCATTTTTCTTAGAAAGAAAGCCGAGCAGTGAGAACTAAAAAAGGAAGATCTCCTGGAAGCAGAGAATAGTAGTAGTTACCAGAGGCTGGGAAGGCGAGGGGGAGATGGAGAGAGGTTGGTTAATAGATACAAAAATTCAGTTAGATAGACAGAATAAGATCTAGCATTAATAGTACAGTACAGTGACTAGTTAGCAATAACATATTGTATCATTAAAAATAGACAGAAGAGAAGATTTGGAATATTCTCAACATAAAGGAAACATAAATATTTGAGGTGACAGATATCCCAGTATCCCTCATTTGATCATTACACATTGTATGCAAGTATTGAACTATCACATGTACCTCCAAAATATGTACAACTATTATGTATGTACTGCTAGTCAGCAAATTAGCAGATTGCCAAATCTTCACAGAAACTGGGCAGTGGGCCCCAAGGAATAGCGCTGTGGGTCTGGGAAGAAATCTATGGGATTCCAGCTCTACTTTTCATTTCTTTGCATTCTGTGTCCATTCTACTACATTTTCCTGGATCTCTGTGTCTGGCAGACAGAAACTCAGCAGCTATGATTAGAGGCACTATCAAATTGACTGTCTTCAGACAAGCTGCTTATTTCAACCATTATCCCAGTTGGGGCTGCTCCAGGGCGAAGGCTGCCAGTGGACCCTGCCCTCTCCTGGCTGGCATTGGTGCCCTGCCCTCCCCAGCCACCCCCGGCCCCAGCAGCATTTGTGAGCTGCCACAGGCTGATGGAACAGGGACTGGGCAGGACAGGGAGAGAGGACGTGGGGACATTCAGGTGGGCAGACTTTCTTGAGCTGGGTTCTGCCCCAAGCTGGACTGGCTGTAGTCTTGACCTAGGGAGACACCCGAGCTGCCAGCCTCCAAAAGCTTCCTGGGGTCAGAGGCTCCACCTGTTGCTCAAGAGCTCCCTGGCTCCTTCTTTAGACAGAAGAATGTCAGAGGCACTGCTTGGGGGCCCTCCGCCCTGGTCCCTCCTTGCTGCCAGGCTTTGGGGCAGGCACCCTCCCTGGCCTGTGGGAACTTGGCTGCTCAGAGGCACATGGACACTGCTGGCCACATGTGCCCCTGTCCCTGCCCTTTGCTCATCTCCTCCTACCAGGATTATGGACTCCTGGGGCTGTGACATTACCGTGGAGACAGGGTGTGGGGAGATGCTGCAGAGGGCAGAGAGCTGCCCAGGGATGAAGACGAGATGAAAGCCAGACAAGCTGGGAGGCTCCAGCATCCTGTGCACTCGGGAAGGTAGTGCAGGCCCCATGCCAAGTCCCAGGTAGAGCCACCAAGACCTCAAATCCCAAAGCTGGCCTGAGAACAGCTCCTTGGAAATCCCCTGTACCTCCTTCTCTGATACCTTCCCTCGCCTATCACAGTGAAGGAGTTAACTTGTTTCTCCAGACTTACTCAAGTCATTCAACAAGTAACTACTAAGCTATGGACTGGGTCATCAGAGACATCCAGATTGGAAAGCCCAGGAGGGCAGGCTCTGAAGGCTCAGCCCTGCTGGGAGATACTACAGACAGCACCAAATGTTGCCACCTGGGTGCTAAGACAGGCCTGTTGGAAGATGAATCTGCAAGGTCACAGGATCCTCATTTACAGGGGCCCAGAACACCTTGCTAGCACCATCAGCATCCCCTATGTCCTTACAGACTGGCCAGCTGGGCAAACTTAACGATGGGGCTCCCAGTGGGTCTAGGGTTTGTTTCAGAGAGTGAGTCCTGCTAGTTTTGTCCAAGAGGTCCTTGATCTTCTCTTCTATGGAGTGTACAGGTCCCAGGCCTCCCCTCTACCACCCCCAGCAAAGCTGAACTCAGTGGTAGGAGTCAGGAAGCCCTCCTTACCCCTGCCTCCACCCCACACATCAGAGAGCAGCAGTAAAATGACTTCTGGAAACACACCCTGGGTACAGTCAAGCCCCGTCCAGATGCAGGCGTTGTTCCTATTATTACTATTGCCTGGTGGAGATCAGGGATCCCCCAAGGCAGACTGGAGTATATGAGAGAAGAACGTTGCTTTGTGTGAGGCATGGTGAGAGTTAAAGTCTTGGATTTTAGTCCTGACTCTGTCCCCAAGAGATCCTGGGTAATTCACTTGGCCTACTGGAGTTCAGTGTGCTCATCTGTGAAATTAGAGCATTAGTCTGAGATCCTGGTGTACAGGAGGCATTTAATAAATGCTTGTAGAATGAACACTGAGTAAACAACTTCAAATCCCTGAGCTCCTTATGACTATATAAAGCACTTAATATGCACACCCAGCTGCCCTCATGGGGAGCAATTCCTGGGTTTCTTATGACTACAAAAGACATTTAATATGCATGCCCAGTCACCACCCTCACTGGGCCTGAGTCCAGCTGGAACATTCAAGGGACCCCCTTCCTTCCCCTCTCTTCCTCCAAACTCCCTTTACTTTACCCCCTTACCAACCATTGTGCCAGCAGGTCAGTGAATCCTTTTTAATCCTGAACTCCCAGTTGTACTAATTGCTTTCTTTCTTGTCCTCATTTGCCTTCTAACTCAGGAGATGAGGCTTCAATGAGACAAGTGGGCAGCTATTCCCAAACAGGTGACTAGGAAGGAAAACAGTCCTGCTCTGGAGGAAACAAAAGATGTCTATAAGGAACAGGAGCCACCAAAGCAGGACGCTCCCTCACAGGAGTAAAGAGTGTTCCCCTCCGACCCCCAAGCCTCCCACACCCACCAATTCATGTCCACCCAGAATCTCAGAAGGTGACCTCACTTGGAAGTGGTATTCGCAGACATTATTAGTTAAGGATAAGACAGGTTCATACTGAATTAGAGTGGACCCTAAATTAATGTCTGGTGTACCCTTATAAGAAGCAGAGAGGAGACAGAGAGCCACGGGGGAGAGACAATCATGTGAACACAGAGGCAGAGACTGGGGTGATGCTGCCACATGCCAAGGAGCACCAGGAGCCATGGGGAGCTGGAAGAGACAAGACAGGATTCTTTCCTGAAGGCTTCAGAGGGAGCGTGGCCATGCAGGAGCAGGTATCATGCTCCATGCACGAGCAGTGTTTAAGGCATGTAGCTGTGAGCTCTGCAGAGGTTCTCCCACCTTCCCTCTCCCTCTGGAGACCTTCTGGATGCCCTGGGTCTCAGGGAGCCCACACAGGTGGGCAACACAACATGGTCTGCTCTACATGCTTCTGAGCAAATCTCAGCCTGCTCTGCAAGAGGAAAATATTCATTCATTCACTCCTTCATCCATGCAACAAGTATTTATTGGCATCCTACCACCTCCCATGCATATGCTAGATGGAGCACCCAGAAACTCCCCTTTCTCCTGCCCCCTCCTTGCTGCCCAGTTCCTAAGATCTTACTGATGATGTAGGAGTAATCTATATACCTTAGGTGGTTATTATTGTTAAAGACAATAGCACAGCATTCAAGGAGCATTTGCACGTCATGTGATATACTGAGCAGCGACTTGCCTACAATCTGCTTCCCTGTGAGAAAACGGGGATGTTGGTGGTGCCGTAGCCCCATCACGTAAAGTGAACCCCTCAAAATACATAAGTGCAAGCCTGGTCCTACTTTTACATTTCACTTATCTCTATTTCCCAGGCAGTGGAGTATAGCTGAATAATAAGGCTCACCAAATCAGCAATTTTGAACCCAGAAATGAGAAGAAAGGACAAGAGGATGATTTTTGGAGCTGGTTAAATTGGGGAAACTTTTAATGCAGCTACCTGCAGTCACAGTGTGGTGCACACCACCTGTGGCCATTGGGCATGGAGTTTGGCGTGGCAAGAAGTGGGCCATGTCAGTGACGGGTCCCAGATCTGGGACTGGTCTGCTTCTAAGCAGCCATGAGACCCTGAACACGTTACTTCCCTCTCCAAGTACAATTTTCTCATTCATGTGTAGAGTTAGTGTAGGTCTCTTTCTTTACAGCTGTGACACTCTGGAATGTCTCGTCTAAATCACTTGCTGGAGGAGCATTCCAGCCTGCCTTAGTAATGTGGAGGCCTTCAGGGATGAGCAGAAGACAGTGCGTGCTGCTGTCTTATTACGGTGAGCACGCGTGTTTGCGGGGGCGGGGCTTGATGACAGTCGCACTTTGTGCAGTGCAGTGGGCAGGCACCTGGAGATAGAGAGGTAAGGACTCCATTCCAGTCTTTGAGGAATTTACCATCTAGGGAAGGAAACAGGCCTGTAAATAAGCAATGACAACACAACTCAATATTGTATGTTAGAGAAATACAGACGAGAGGGCCCTGGCCAGGCAGGTGAAAGAGTGTAGGAAAGAAAATCGGGGAAGCCTCCCTGGAAGAAGTGATGCCTGGGCTCCGTTTTAAAAGCTGAGTAGGAGTTAACCTTATAGGTTAAGGGCTGGAGCATTCCGGCAGAGAAAACAACACAACATGATAGAAGGTTCCAGGTGGCACACTGGGTGCAGAGGAACAACAGTTGTCCACAGATTCATTTTCTTTCTTATTCCCTGTAACCTCCACCCATTTCATCTCTCTCGTCGACATCTTTATACCCACTTGCCACCCTCTCTTCACCTTTCTTCTTTTTCTTCCATTCTCTGTAGATATGGAGAGGAATGGGTTCTATGAACCACGGAGGGAGCAGAAGACAACAGCAGGATGAGAAGACCTACACTGGAGGTGTGTACTGGGTGGTGGCAGCAGCCCCTCCCCTCCCAGCCTCAACTGAGGGCACCACTTCTGCTGCAGCCCTTCCAGGACAGTGCTCAGCCCCACATCGCTGTGCCTCATTACCACCTCCCCTACTCTCTCATGAAGACTGTTCCTTTCAGGTGCCCACCAGCCATTTATGCTCACTCTATCTCTCTTTGTCACTGTCATCTATACATTCCTGGTCACTTCCCCTCCCTCACTGCCTTTGGCACCCAGGTCACTGTCTTCCACTCCAACCCAAGTTGTGCCATGAACTCAGGAAGTGAAATCAGCTTCCAACAGCTTGGCCTCTTGATGCCTGGCCTCCTACTCCCCAAGCACACCCTCCACGTTAGTCACCTGCTCCTACGATTGCATCCTGAGCACTGACATCGCCAGGGGTGTTCCCCTCTGAGCTTAGAAATTTAGTTGCTCCACTGTATGACCACAATTGCCTCTGCAACCTAGCTCAAGTTCTCAATGATTCTAAGTATACCAGTTCTCTGATTTCATCAGTACCATCAGTCCACCGATTCTATCAGCCTATCTTCCCTTCCCTTTCAATCTGGCTTAGGTTTCTGGCCCAATACGCATACACTTTTACCAATATCCCTAATTCCCTTGCTTCATTGTTCTTAAATCATCCTTGGCTTCTCTCCTCCCCTCATCCTCCATAGCCCATCAATCACTGAGTTCTGGCGAATTTAAGATACATTTTCAGGTCTTTCAAGTCTTCCTACCTCCACTGCTCCTCCCTAATCCAGGCTGCCAGCATTGCCGGCCTGAACAACTGCAAACTCCTAG
Source organism: Mandrillus leucophaeus (assembly GCF_000951045.1). NCBI lineage: Eukaryota > Metazoa > Chordata > Mammalia > Primates > Cercopithecidae > Mandrillus > Mandrillus leucophaeus. Next base: position 3,156,452 of record NW_012101721.1, read on the forward strand.
GTACTCTGTTTCCAGTCTTGAATCTTCTGTAATCAGTTCCCCCACATGGCAGCCTCTGTGATTTTTTTTTTTTTTTTTTTTTTTTTTTGAGACAGAGTCTCACTGTGTTGCCCATGCTGGAATGCAGTGGCGTGATCTCAGCTCACTGCACCATCTGCTTCCTGGGTTCAAGTAATTCCCGTGCCTCAGCCACCCCAGTAGCTAGGATTACAGGTGTGAGCCACCACATCTGGCTAAGTTTTGTAGTAGAGATGAGCTTTTGCCATGTTAGCCAGGCTAGTCTCAAACTCCTGGCCTCAAGTGATCTGCCTATCTTGGCCTCCCAAGGTGCTGGGATTACAGGCATGAGCCACCATGGCTGGCCAGTTTTTGTTGTTGTTTATTTGTTTTACTGCAAATTGAATCACTGGAGTTGTTCCTGTGCTTAAAACCCAATCCTTCAGGATGGCCTCTTGTTTCCCTCAGGATGGAATCCAGTCTCCTTCATAACACGTCAGGGTTCATAGTCTGGCCCCTGCCTATGCCTTTGGCCTTACCTTGTACCATCTTCACTTCAAATTCCGTTCTTTAGCCACTGAGTTTCTTCAAAACTCCATGGTCTAACCTGAGCCAGGTGTGGAGGAAAAAGCCTGGGCAGAAGTGAGTTCTAGTCCAGCTCTCCTACTTCCCTGCTGTGTAACATTGGGTTCTTCCAAGTATAACTCTCTATGCCAATTCATACCTGGTCTAATGTTCTCATCTGCAATGGTGTCTTTCTTCCCTCCAGAAGAGAGAATATAAAATTTGGAGCACAGTTTGGGAAGGGTTCTACGGACATTTCTATCCTCACTGATAATTATGGTAAGGATAATGATAGTGAATGTTCACTGAGAGCTTACCATGCATCAGGTACCTAGGCAAGCACTTTTTGTGCATGACTCATTTACTTTGCACAAACCCCAATCGGGTAAGTACATGGTCATCCTATTTTATGAAGAGATAAACAACTGCATCTCAAAGGGGTTATAGTAACTTGGTAGAGGTCACATAGCTCATGACTGATAGAACAAAGATCTGATCGTGCATTAGCCTGGCTTCTGAGTGCTCTGAACCACTTTGTTAAACTAAATAACTAGAGGGAAAGGGGATGCATAGCCCACTTCTTAAAAGTGCTTTGTGGAAAGATAGGTTCAAACTGTTGCTGCTTTTGCAGGGTCTTGGGTGGAATTATGCTTATCTGTACCTTTTAAAGTAAGGACTAGTCCAATTCCCCAAACTCTAAACATAGAAATCACCAAAGCACTAAAGGCATCCCTCAATAACAGCTCTTTTCTGTCTTCAGGTCCCCAGGCTGACCTGAGCAAACACACCTGTGTATGTTTCCTCAACAGCCCCTGCCCCAGTACCTTTTTCTTCATGTGTGTGTCTGATTGAAGTAGGCTCCAACCATCCAATATTCCCCAACTTCCATGCCCTGTGACAACTGTAAAAAATTTCCATCCAACCTATAATGTCATCATGGCTGAGGGCAGCCAGATAGTGCAGGTTAAGGATGAAAGAGAGAAGGCATGAAGTATCTTGCTGACCTATGAGGTACCTCTAGTGGGGGATGCCTCAGACACTGCCGCTCTTGTTGAGCTGCAAGCAAAGTAGAGGGAGAGTGTCGCTATGGGGAAGTAAGCTGTCTCGCACCTACCCATCACTTATCCACTCACCCACTCTCACTTAACAATTTAAGTAACTACCAAGTGCCTAGCACCATTTTAGGTTATAATAGATTTTAGAGAAGCATGAGACAAATTCTCTGCTTCAAGGAGCTCACAGTCTGGTGGAGAAGACAAGAAATGCACAATTGAGAGATTAGCATTAAGCATTGAGTTGGCTCCTCACAGAAGACAGGCCACAAGGGAGATTTTGTGTCATTGGTCACCATATGACTCTAGAGGGATCCCAGACCTTCAACTATACATATTACTAAAGAAAAATCGTGTATGGAAACATGGATCCACCGTGGTGTGGGGGTGGGGCTGACATCCTCTGCCTGGGACCCTGGAAGCTAGTTTCTGCTTGTCAACACACTTCTCTTACTGACCCTGCCATAAATGAGTGAAAGAGTTGAAAGGGCTGAGTCCATAAAAGGGTGAACCAAGGAAGATGACCCAGGAACAGAACACCTACAGTGCCTTCTGAAATCTTCTACCACAGCTAAACGGTGAACATTTGTAGCTGGCCAGAAATAGATGCACATCAATTACAAAAGAGTCCTCCCCAAGAAGGGATTCATAGACCAACAAAAAGGCCAACAAGAGGGATTTCTTTAAGGATTGGAGAATCTCAGGGCCAGAAGCTGTTGTGTTCCATCCTCCTTTCTCAGGCAGGACCATACTTCATCTAAAAACATGATAGCATTCTCTCCTGCCATTAATGACTCCAGAAGCTGCAGAACACATGTTTCTGCCAGCTTTGGGGGTCTGCTCATGTGAAGTTCTTTGGCCCTCTCAATCCGGGAAAAGAAAAAAAGTCACCTTGTCCTTGTACACCAGTACATTCTCCTTATTTTTTGTTTTTAATAAAAAGTGGCCTGTGCCAGAGTGCAACATACCATGTGACATTGCCAATCAGGAAGGCTCCAACCATGAGATAGCAGACAAAGAGCCCAGGAAACCAGGAAGAAAAACCAGGCCATGAAAAGCCATCACCAGGATAACTGATGCCTCTTCCTAGCTCATGTGGGGTAAGATGGAAATGAATTCAGCTGCACCTAAATCAAAGGGATGACAAGCAATTCAAACCCCTATCTCGCTCAAAATGAGCAAGAGCTGCTGACAGGTGAAAGCCAAAGAATTTTGATGCAGATAAGTGTAGAGTGTGAGAAAGAAGTATATCCTCGAATTTTGTGAACGTTTTGGAAACATGATTTCAGAAATGTAAAATCAGGTGCTGAATTACTGCAAAAGGACAACAGCTCAAAGGGTTGTTTCTTACTTAAGCATCTTAATAATAAAAATAACAATCATTATAGCTAACATTTAAAGAGTGCTCACTTTTCCCAGGGATTCTTTCAAATGTCTTGTCTCTATTACCTTAATTAATTACTGTGACCCAATTAGGTTGGTATTAACATCCACTTACAGGTGAGAACCCCCAGGTGATAGAGGTTAATTAACTTGCTCATGGTCACATAGCTAGTAATTGTTAGAGTCAGAATTCAAATCCTGGAAGTCTAATAATTCCAGAGCCCACAGGTTTAGCTACCATATGGTGTTGTTTCTAAAGGGTTTAAATACGTGACTAAATATTGATATATGTCATTCATAAAACTCACTGTGAGGCTCAACAACAGAGGAATCTTCTCACTTATTGTGAGGTGAACACGATTATTAGTCCCTTATTTGTGCCTGAAATAACTGATGTGCAGGTTAAGTCCCCTGCCCAGGGACATCCAGGCCTCACTTGCCTCTGTCTACCAGAAAAGCACTGATCAGTTTTTTGTTTGTTTGTTTTTTGTTTGTTGTTTGTTTGTTTGTTGAGATGGAGTCTCGCTCTGTCACCCAGGTTGGAGTGCAGTGGCACAATACTGGCTCACTGCAACCTCTGCCTCCCAGGTTCAAGCAATTCTCCCGCCTCAGCCGCCCGAGTAGCTGAGACTACAGGTGCATGCTGCCACCCCCTAATTTGTTTGTGTGTTTTAGTAGAGACGGGGTTTCACTGTGTTGCCCAGGCTGGTCGTGAACTCCTGAACTCAGGCAATCTGCCCACCTCAGCCTCCCAAAGGGCTGGGATTATAGGCGTGAGCCACCGCGTCTGGCTGATCAGTTCATTTTTTAAAGGCAGCTCTCATGAGTCACTCCTGTGTCTGTGCAAGATCCCAGGCCATCCTGCCTTCATCTTTCTGTAAAATGCAGAAGCTTAGTCTTGGAGATATAACAAGTTTTCCTTCTATGGTAATAAGAAGGCAACCCCAAAGACCCAATTGTTGGCAGAAGTCTGGCTTTCATCCTTTGGACAGTTCAGTTCACCTCAAAGAGATGTGGGACAGAAGGTAATGTCATCACAATTCCAGAAGAGCTTGACAAATCATCCGTCCACACCTCCTCCCGGCTCCTCCCCCAGGTTGGAAGGTTTAGCTGACCCTGCCTCCTTCCTGCTCCTGCCGCCCTCCCTGCTTCTCCCACTGCTTGCTGAGGTTTATGCCCAGTGCATTTCATCCAAAGGGGCCCAGATCCAGGTACAGAACACTTCCTCACTGGTTCTCAAATTTAAGAATCCCGAGGAGTTATTTCATTCATCCTTCTCCATCTGCTGTCTCCCTCTTCACTTCCCTGGTATCATACACAAAGATTACTGCCCTTTCAGTTCACTAAAGAATTATCTGCTTATCCCTGTTCTCCTCCTTTTCTTGTTCTTTATGCCACTTACATATCAGAGAGGGCTGTTGCTGTAGCCTTAAACGGTCTGGTTTTGAATCTCTGTCTCACAAATGAAACGTGTGACCCTGTGCAAGCCACTTACCTTTCTAAGCCCATGCTTCTTCCTCTGCAAAATGGTATAATAAGTGTTACTCTGAGGCAGGAGGATCGTTTGAAGCCACGAGTTCAAGACCAGACTGGACAACAAAGCAAGACCCTGTATCTGCAAAAAAGTCTTTAAAAAATTAGCTGGGCATGGTGGCATGCAACTGTACTCCCAGCTGCTCAGGAGGCTGAAGCAGGAGGATCACTTGAGCCCAGGAGTTCAAGGCTGCAGTGAGCTATGATTGCACCACTGCACTCCAGCCTGGGTGACAGAGCAAGATCTCGCTCTAAAAAATGAAAATAAATAAATAAATAAATAAACAAACAAAAAATGTAAAAAACAAGGGTTCCTGTTTCACAGAGTTGTTTCAGGCTTGGGAGTTTAAAAGAGGAACCTACATCAAGTGCTGAACACAGTGCCTTGCAAACAGTAAGTGCACAATAAATGCTGGCTGTTATGATGATGAGGCCAGCAAAGGAGGGACGGGTGAACAGGACCACTTCTCATTCTAGGGAAGCCTGGTACTAAGCCACCTTCCCAGATCAAGAGATCCTGGGAGTTGCTAGTGATGGCGCTGCCTGGGGTAGCAGGTAGGAGAGGAGGCAATGATGTAGCATGTAACAAAAATAATTTTATTTCTAATGTCTTTCTCCTGCTGGGCCACTTAGAACCCAAACAACAACAACAAGGAGGGGGTGGAAACGAGAAGGGCAGGGACGTTCTGAAGGAGACTAATAACAAACGAACAGGCCCCAGGACTCCCTTTGGCTCCCAGACATCTGCAGGGGATTATGGTTGGGGCCACAGCTGCAGTTCTGTGCTGAGCCACAGCTTCTGGAAGGCAGGACTGCCCAGGAGCCTGTGGATGGGGCTCCTGGGAGCCAGGTCTGCCTGTCTTCCCTTACCGCCCTGTCTGGAAGCAAGCTGACATTACCTAGAGGGCTGCAGGGGAAACCAGAGGTTGTCCCTCCTTCCCCTCCGTGTCCCTTCAGACAGCAAAGAATTTCCTCATCTCCTCCTGGAAAAAGTAAAAATCCTTACAGGTGACATCAGATTATGACAAAATTGCCCAAACTACACTAAGCTGATGCCTAGATTCAACACATATTTAACATCAGCCTCTTTCAGGGCCTCCTAAGAGTCTACTTCTCCTCTGCTCTCACTTCTGTACACTGCCCCATACTCTCCCAAATGCTCCTAGCAGCTTCCAGGCCTCTGAGTTCAAAGCACTGCAGCAGCACAGTTTCTTCTATCCAGGGGAAGAGGGAGGCCTCAGACCCCAGTGTGTCATCTCTGGCTCCTTCCTATACACTGGAGCCACCAGGATCATTGATCCCTCTGCAGTGAAACACTCTCATGTATCCTAGGGAGAGAAGAGGCTGTGCCTTCCAAGGGCATCCCAGCTGCCAAGGGTGTTGACTTAACCCATTTACCAGATTAAGGTGAAAGGAAAAAGAAAAGAAAAATCTGCAATTCTGAGGGCAAATTTCTCTCCTTTCTCTGAACCCAAATCAAACCAAACCAAGTGGCTGAGTCTTATAGTTTTATTACTCCTCCATCCCCATGTACTGACACTATAATCAAGCTATTTTCCAAGCCTATGCATTTAGATAATATGATTTTATTGTTAAAAAATAAGAAAGTTTTGCATCCATTTTAGCACAGAGGAAATAAATCTTCAATTACATTGGTGATGGGAACAGGTGAGAGGCAAAAGTATATTAATATTAGATTCCAACACCATTAGAGTAATTTAAAAGGCCAGAGTTAACATTAGTCTACTGCTCAAATTGGTAAATAAGCAATTTGCACATCCTTAGTGGCTCCATGGTATATTCTGGAGAGCAGAAGGGCTTATACCTAATTCCAAGGTCCTCCCAGGGCCACAAAATGCCTTACTGGAGGTGAGAGGAGGGAAAATGGTGCTGGGGTTTAGCTAAGTGGCTACCTACAAGGGATGGTGCCTGCTGAGAAGTTGAATCAACCTGTGTCCTTTCTGCTGCCCATGGTTTCCAAGTGTTTCCTATATGCAGGATGCTCCTCTGCTAAGTAGAATACCTGGTAGGATGGAGAAGCTTCGGTTGCTAATTCCAATCCTGGTGTCCAGAAAGTGGAAAACTTACACACTTCTATTTAGGAGAACGTTAATAAAAGAAGAAAGACCACTGTATTTCTGGACTAAGGAAACAGCTTCCCTGTTTGGAGTCAGGGGCATCCAGCATGACCTCTGAGGAGCCCAAGAAGATAATCTAAGAATCTAAAGTCTTGTAAACTATATCCCAGGAAAATGCAAATAACTGGGCTGCTGTTCTAAGCTATTTTCAAGACCTCAACTCTTAGGTAACTGTAACCTGCTGATATACAACCTGATTCCGGGAGATATTGCAAATATGGCTTAGGGTTCTGGCATTATAAAACCTCAACTTGATTCTCCTTCCTTCCTAGGTGTTGAAGCACCTTCACTGCTGGAGATTCATAGGTATGAAGCCACAAAGGAGGGAGAAGTGATGGGTGCCAACACAAGATTGGCTCAAGGGAGTCTCATCATATCTGTCTCTCCTGGGCGATGTGCTCACATGTGTGCATGCATGTGTATGCAAACACACACAAAGACACACACATATACACAGTGCTATCTTCACAGTCACACTTTTTCCTTAACACTAAAATGCAACTTTTACTTGCAGGGGAGATGGAAACCACTCTCTCCAGGCAGAGTCCCCACATCTTTCCCCTTACACTTGTTTATTCAGAGAATGGTGACCCCAGACCTGTCTGGCTTCAGAAGGACAATCTCAGGAGTATATGAGGCCATATTTCTAATGACCCTAAGTTCCCATTTGTTTCCCATAGTATAAAAGAAAGAACAGAAGGGTTCTCTCAATTTCAGATTCTCCTATATCATTCTCAAGATAATTGCATTTTCTAGACAGAAATAATCTACCCTTGTAGGTGAAGGTACAAGACTGACTAGCCCACAAGCATTATTACTAGCCTTTTTACCCCTACAAGCCTCCTTGCTTATGGAGCACAAGAACCAAATCAATACAGTCAATATGTCACTTCCAGCAGGGCATGAGTGGCTACAAGCCTTGGGGAGCATGACGTGCTACTCGGCTGAACTAATCACTCCTTGGCATTTCAGGAGCACTTAGGTTAACAGATCACAGCACATGCATAATGAAAGACAATAACTCACCCAGAGGGGAGGGCAGGAGGGAAACACTGAGTTGACCCCCAGAGAGGGACAGTTAGTATTTACATAAGTCAACCTGAAGCCATATTGGTGATTCCTTAAAAGGGCCAAAAATTTTAGAAAGAAGAAAAGCCCATGAAGATCCTGGGGGAGAGGAGATTGGATTGCATCCTTACTTTCAGTAAAGAGATTTAATCAGGGGGATGGTCCTTCTACCAAGAGTCTCACGCTTGAAGAATTTAACAAGTATAACAGCAGGAGACAAAGGGTGAGATTAAATACCTTAATTTTATAAATTTCAAATGTATGAAATTTAGGAATATTTTAGATATCACCAAATGGTTGCCAAGGAATATGATTCTTTTAACTCTTAAAAACGCATTTTTTGTATCTTCAAGGGATTTTCTCAGATAGAATACCTGCTACCAAGTTTATGTAAAATAAACTTGCTTTCCATTTTCAAAATAAAATAAATGTATACAGACTCTCTAAGGAGTCTCAACTTTTGGGGAGGTAATTTGCTAATTCAGTGTACCTATGAATCACCCAGAAACATTGTTAAAATACAAATTTCCTGGGCCTCAGCTTGAGATTCTCATTCAGCAGTTTTTCAAGGAAGAAGCAAAAATACGCGTTTTTAACCAGCTTCTCAGGGAATTCATTAAAAAGAAAAAAAAAAAAACCTTAGAGAAATGCTACCCAGACTTCTACAACAAATCAGAACCTATCCATTTTCTGGGCACCTCAGGCTGTGCAGGGAAGGTAGAAGGAACTCAATGATCTTTAAGAGCTGGGACTACCCTGGCCCTCCCAAACCACTTCCCTGTCAGATGTCTGCATTCAGAGATGGCATCAAAAACCCCTGCAAACAAAATTCAGGAATTTTGAACACTAGGGAGGGAAGTCCAAGGCAGGGACTGGAACCTAGGAAACCAGCTTGCTGATTTTCTTGAAACTGGTCACGCTGACCAGTCTCTCTATCTGCCCACCCTCATCAAACAGCTGCATGGGGGAAAGACGATAAGTATGATTTCTTTTTCAAGTGGTCCTAATGCTGCAGGATGAATCAGAGATAAGCATGCATATTTGCATTTGAAGCAGGGTGGGAGTGGGGAGAATCATTGAACATCTAGCTCCCTAAGGAGGAGCAAAGATTAGCCTAAAAGGTTTGTAGCCTGGTCAAAATCCAGAAAGGCCTGGATCTGCAGAAGGATCTGGAGTGGGATCCACAAAGTGCCTCGCACCTCACTGCATCACCCCCTCACCCAACCTCAGGAGCCCCAGAACGAAAAGTAGTGGGGTGCCAGGTGGGGCAACAGTGACTTGCTCAGACAGCTTCCTTGTGGCTGAGAGCAAGTGCCTGTCCCCACGGAGCTGCAGTGCTGTGACTTGTGTCCATGGTGAAGCCTGTTATGTAGACGCACACGCACCCTCTTACCTCTACTCTTCAAGAGGAAGCACTCAAGGGCTGCCCGCCTCAGACAGGTATAGGAACGCGCTCTGTCTGGTGCTTAGAGCTGCCTCTTGTTTCCGCATACCACCCTAGAGGGGCTCTCGGTCCATCAGAGAGCCGGGTCGAGAGCCGGGTGGTCACCCTCCGCTACTGCCGCCACCGTCGCCTGCACTCCTGGGTCGAAACGGGTCTGGCACCCAAGCCTCCCTCCCCGATTAGGTGTCAATCCGAGAAGACGAAGGCGAGCGAAAGTTCAGGACCAAGGACAGCGGCAACCTGGGCGCGGGAGAATCCAGCCAGAAACTGCCTCTCCCCCATCCTTAGCTTCTGCCTTAGAAACTGAAAAGGGTCAGGTCGCACCAACACATAGTTGCCAAAAACAGCCCTTCTTCCTCCGGAAGAAGTCGGAAACTCTGGCCGCGAGC
>NW_012101721.1:3166824-3176558 GCF_000951045.1 Mandrillus leucophaeus
GACTCCTCGGCGCTCCCCGGCCTGGGGCGGGTAGGAGGGGTTGGGGGATTCCGCCATCCCTTGTTTTGAGGCGGGAACGCAACCCCCGACCGCCCACTGCGCTCCCACCCACACCCAGAGTAACACGCTGTGATTGCAGGCTGGGTCCTCACCGTCTGCTCGCCAGTCTTCTCCTTTGAGGACTCGGAAGCCAAGGGTTGCGGGAGGCACCACCCATTCAGCAAGTCAGGCAAGGAGAGGAGGTGTCGGAAGAGGTCCGCATCCGTTTTCTGACTTCAGGTCTTGTAATCTACGTAGTCAGTTCCATTGCTGGACTCATCCAAAGGAAAAAGCCTGTTTGGAGTTGACCTGAGATGGAAATGCAAAAGGAGGCCTCAGGGGTTCCAGCTCACCTCTGACTCCAAACTGAGGTGTGTGAGGCAGGGAGTGGGGAGAGGGAGAAAGAGATAGAGTGGTGAAGGGTGTTCCACTGCTACCCTGCCCACTGTCATTCGGGCTGCAGAGGAACCTCGTTCTTCTCCCCTTTTCTTCCTCTCTCCATTTTTCTTTTTCTTTCTTTCTCTTTTCTTTCTCTTTCTTTCTTTCTTTCTTTCTTTCTTTCTTTCTTTCTTTCTTTCTTTCTTTCTTTCTTTCCTTCTTTCTTTCTTTCTTTCTTTCTTTCTTTCTTTCTTTCTTTCTTTCTTTCTTTCTTTCCTTCTTTCTTTCTTTCTTCCTCTTTCTTTCTTTCCTTTCTTTCCTTTCTTTCTTTCTTCTTTCTTTCTTTCTTTTCTTCTGCAGCAATTAGTTACCAACTGTCCTCAATTTGCCAGACTCTATGTCAGATTCAGAAGTCACAGACAGAAAGAAAACCAGGCCCCTGATCCCGCACCCTGCCAATCCAGAGAGGAGACCCCCAGGGAAATAACTGAGGCTTAAACAGGTGCTGTGAAGCACAAAAAAGCAAGACTTCACAGGAACCGGGCATTGAAGGAGCAACACCAGTTACCAAGGGGAGAAGATGGCACAGCACTCCAGGGAGAGGGAAGAGCAGGGGCAGCAGACTGACTCTGCAGAGCAGGGAGTCGGCCCTGCATGACTAGAGTCGAGCCATCCTGGACCACAAGGACTAACTTCATCTCAGCATTTCCTCCAATGACACACACAATTACAGAAAGTGAGGGCTGGAAAGGACCTTAGCATTCATCTAATTCCTTCTCACCTCAGAAGGGAGAACTTAGTCCCAGAGAGATGGAGTGCCCTTTCAAATCCCACGGAGTCCAGCACTGAACCGTCCCCCTCTCCAGAGCCACAGAACAGCACCTCTCTCAAACGCAGCCATCTCTGGAGGCACTGGGGCAGAGGAAGCTGTGGGCTCCCACCTCACCCCGCCATGACTCTTCCTGCCCCTGGATCTTGCTGATCTGGACTGGCGTCCATTTGCCTGCGGGCTCTATAGGGAGATATTACATCAATAGGAGTCCTAGAATGTTGCCATATTTGCCTTTAAGGGATCAGACATTACAGATATGGTTGCCATCCCAGTGTTTCCCTTGTATATCCTTGGGCCATTCTCTCCTAGGTTTAATCCACTTAAGGGGATACTTGGTACCTCCCAACTCAGCTCCTCTACATAGGTTCAGGGATGGGTCAGGCTAGCCAGAGCACCTGGATTGGTGTTCTGCCTTGGTCACCTACCCGTTGTGTGGGCTTGCCCAAATTGTCTGATCTCGCGAAGCCTCAGTTTCTCCATTTTTAAGTGGGAACTAAAAATAACGATCTCTCTGGGCTTTACTGAGAAAAATAGATGAGGACATGTTAGACAATGGTAATATGGGCCATCCCTGGCTGCTCTGGGGTGGGGAGGGGAGCCTTGTTCATCAGGAGGCAGAAGCAGGAAGAAGATGAGCTCCATAAGATGCACCCACCCAAGGACACTGTAGCTCTGTGCTGCTTTTTTTGCCCCAAACTTACATGGTTGAATGGATTTCATGCTGGCTGTGAGTGAGACGGATGGATCTTTTAGTTTTCAATTAGCAAACGCCTCACTCTTTAAACAAGCGGCGCAGCAAACAGATGCACTGTGTGATTGATGACAGGGAACATCTGCAGCCAAGCAGCGGCTGCACCAGAAGCTCCCAGCTTCCTGGGCTAGCAGGGCCCTCTGGAGGTCATTTGGTGCCTCCCCCTGCCTCTAGGCAGGAGTGTGCCCAGTCCAAGTGGGCGGGGTGGGGGCAGGGTGTCCCTTTGCCTTATAGCTTTCCTGAAAAAGGATCTACGGCCAGCCTCTTTGAATTCTTTGAATTCCTTACCTCCTCGGAGTCAGGAAGTTCCACCTGATATACCTCCTAAATCTTTCATTTATTTCTATCCTTTTCATTGTTGAAAATTGTAAGGAAATGAGTAGTAATGGATATTAGGGGTTCTCTTAGTCCATCTGGGATGCTGTTAATATAACAAAATACCATAAACCGTGTGGCTTACAAACAGAATTTATTTCTCACAGTTCTGGAGGCTGGGAAGTCCAATATTAAGGTGCTGGCAGAGTTGGCATCTGGCGAAATCCAGCTTTCTGTTTCATAGATGGCACTTTCTCACTGTGTCACACATGGTGGATAGGGGTGAATGAGTGCCCTTGGGCCTCTTTTACAAGAGCACTCACCCATCCCATTCATGAGGGTTCTGTCTCCTTCTGTCCTCATGGCTTCATCACTGCCCAAAGGCCTCACTTTCCTTTTTTTTTTTTTTTGATGGAGTTTTGCTCTTGTTGCCCAGGCTGGAGTGCAATAGTGCGATCTTGGCTCACCACAACCTCCGCCTCCCGGGTTCAAGCAATTCTTCTGCCTCAGTCTCCCGAGTAGCTGGGATTACAGGTATGCGCCACCATGCCCAGATAATTTTGTATTTTTAGTAGAGATGGGGTTTCTCCATGTTGCTCAAGCTGGTTTCGAACTCCTGACCTCAGGTGATCCGCCTGCCTCGACTTCTCAAAGTGCTGGGATTACAGGCTCACTTTCTAATTTTATAATTCTGGGGCTTAGGATTTCAACATATGAATTTGGGGTGACAAAGACATTCAGGCAAGGCTAGGAGACGGGTAAGGGACAGATGGGGTTTTGTTGGCCCATTGTAATGAGGAAAAACAAAGGAGGATGCCAACAGAGAATAGGGAGAGCTAGAACTTCCTCCCGTGCTCCAAGAACTGCTCGCTGCAGCTTGGAAAGGGAGGTCCCTTGCTGATCTTCTTCAAACTGATGTACCCCCAGAGAGAACAGACTGTCACTGTCCCCTTCTAAAAATCATCTCACAGAAAACAAGGGAAATCTTAAAGGTGGGGAAGGCAGAGCAGGGTCATGTCAGTAGCAACACTGGAGTCACACAGAAGTTTGTTCCCATCTAAACTCCACAACCTTGGGAAATTCTGAATGGCTCTAGGGCTCAGTTTCCTGGATTGTGAAATGGGGATAGAGAGCCACATTGCAGTGCTATCATGAAGAATAAGTAGGAACGACAACCCACAGATGTTGATGTTTGTTCCATGAGTCTTCCCCCGCTTACAGAAAACTTTAACTGGAGAAGTGACACAGGAAATACAGACACCTTCTATATGGTATTACAGTTCTCCATTTCTTAACCCACTTTGCAGATAAAGACTGAGCCCCCATTTCCAAGCTCTGGGAATTTCTCTTTTCTCATCCTCTTCTTTTGTCTTAGTTCTTGTGCCATTTGCAAATGACTGGGGAGCAGTAGAACAGCAATCCATCTGGGTCAAAGGAAGTACAGGGCAAAAAAAAAAATCATCTTTTTTGTACTTTATTGCATCCCTTGAATGCAGAAAACCTTAGAGAAGAGTGGAATTCTTGGATATTGTTGTTATTGAGGGATCCACAGCCCCATGCAGAATAATCTAGGGCAGGGGCTGAAGGTAGTCGAGATGGTAGACTCCAGAGAAGGGTGGGAAGGGGAGAATCTTCTGAGAATGACAGAAGTTCAGGGCACTATCCAGCCAAGGTAGGAGAGCAGAGAGTTACCTGAGGGTTTTGACATCTGCGTGTGTAATCACCCTTAGAAAATGATTTCCTCACTGGTAGACTCTAATGGGCCTTGCCACCTCAGTGTGAAATGGACATTTATTCTTTGCTGCTTCCTATTTTGAAAGAGTAAAGAGAATACAGGGGTGACTCACTTTCAGAAATTCTATTACACAGTTCTTCAGAGTTACAGAACAGATAACTCAGAGTGCAATTATTCATATTGGAAATTTCATTGCTTGAAGGGAAGAGGTCATAAAAATATACACCTCGTTTTCACACCTATGTTCATAGCAGCATTATGCACAATAGCCAAAAGGTGCAACAAGCCATGTGTCCATCAACATGGGTAAACAAGATGTGGTATTTACATGCAAAGGAATATTATTAGGCCTTAACAAAGGAGAGAAATTCTCACACCTGCTACCACATGGAACCTCAAAGACATTGTGCCAAGTGAAATAAGCCAGTTACAAAAGGACATATACTGTACGATGCCACTTACATGAGGTACCTAGAGTCAATCCACAGAGACAGAGAGTGAATTGGTGGTGGCCAGAGGCTGGAGGCAGGGACAAATGGGGACATATTTGATGGGTATGGGGTTTCAGTATGAGAACATGGAGAAAGGTCTAAAGTGGAGTGGTGGTGATGCTTACACACAATGTGAATGTACTTAATGCTACTGAACTATGCACTTAAAATGCACGGTGGCTCATGGCTGTAAGCCCAGTACTTTGGGAGACCGAGGCTGGCTCTAAAGTGGAGTGGTAGCGATGCTTATACAACAATATGGATGTACTTAATGCTACTGAACTGTGCACTTAAAATGTGCAGTGGCTCATGCTTGTAATCCCAGCATTACAAGCCAAGGTAGGTGGGTGGAACTCCTGAGGTCAGGAGTTTGAGACCAGCCTGACCAACATGGTGAAACCCTATCCCTACTAAAAATAAATAAATTAGCTGGGCATGGTGGTGGGTGCCTGTAATCCCAGCTACTTGGAAGGGTGAGGCAGGAAGATCACTTGAACCGGGAGGTGGAGGTTGCAGTGAGCCGAGCCCATGCCATTGCACTTCAGCCTGGGCAACAAGAGTGAAACTCTGTCAAAAAAAAAAAATCTTGTGTTTCAGTGGTTACTGCAGTTGCCAATCTATGTGAAAACAAAATAAAACATCTTGTGAACTACCAAGTAAATAGGTTGGAAAGTGACTGAAGTTAGAAAACAATCTACATGTAACTTCTGAAGTTGTATTTAGGTAAGTACAATCTACTGCCTTGAAGTTCTTCAGTCCTTTCCATAGATGATAAAGCACTTTCTTGTCTGTGATCTTATTTACCTTCCAATAGCCTTGTGATGGCAAGAATGTTGTTAATTTGGGGAGAGCACTGAGAAGGTTATGAAGATGAGAGCAGGCAATGAAACTAGGATGATGGATTTCAGGTAGTCTGCAAATGCAAGGACCATTCACCCATTCAGGTTTTGAATGGAGTTGTGCAGTTCAAAGAAAGCTCTCAATGGAGCAGAAAAACTCAGTCTCAGCTCCTTTTTTATTGAGGGTGAGTGAATAAGGAGCAACGGTATCTTTAGTCTATAACCAGCAGCACTTGGGGTTCTTCTGCTCACACCTGACCCTGTGCCTGTGTTTCTCATCTCTGAGGACCACACCATCCAACTACTCACACCCCCTCTTCCTCCAACACAATCAGGGTAGCAGTCGGGAACACAGATGTGAGAAACAAACAATTCTGATAGTTTAAGCAGAAAAGGAATTCATGGAAAATATTGTAGTATCTCACAGAATCATAGAGATTAGAGAACCAGACTTGTAAAACAGGCAGGAAACATAAAGCTAGCTACTGTTAGACTTTCAACCAAAATCAAGCTGGAGCAACAGTCCAGTGAGAACTCAGCTATCATAGCTAAATACAGGGCACCAGATGGCATCTCCACCTTGGCTGTACCAGACACTGGCATCCCCCTGGCACCCTGTTATGCTGTCCCTGGAAAACTGAAAGTTGTGGCTACTGGTACCACCTCTAGGATTGATTCTCCAGTGTCCTTGCTTCTCTGATTCACTAGCTCCTCAGTCAAAATCTGAGGCAGCTGCCACTCATTGGTTGAGCTGGGCTATGAGCTGCACCTTTCAGTGGGGTGAGGGCTCTGCCTGCCACCAAGGCCCACACAGGAATTCTACAGTATAGGAAGGGGACAGAGGTGGTGCAGCGAAACGATTCACCATATTCCGGATCCAAAGGTAAAAATAAAACCGAGCTCTGCTTATTCTACTTTCTGAATGCTACACAGATCCACCCACTCACTCCACCCCCACTGGCACTACTCCAATCCAGCCATCATCCTGTCCCATGTAGAAGATTACGAAGCCTTCTTGTGCTGCTGTCCTTACTCCAGCCCATGTTCCACACTGCAAAACAATGCTGCCTCTTAAACATAAACCTGATGATGTCATCCTACTTTCTCCCCTTTAAAGTCTTTCCTGTTGCCTTTGAGATAAATTCTAATCATGCTAACACCACATCCATCCTTGCCTCTTTCCAGCCTCATTGCTGGTACTTTCCTCTCCCAGTGAATGAATCAATGAATGAATCAATGAGGTTTGGAAAGGATGGCAGGGATGACTTACTCGAGAGTTTCCCATATGCCAATCTTTGGATTGGATGCAATAGAAATCCCTGGGAAACTAAAAGAAAAATCCAGATATTGGGGCCCAATGCCAGAACTATTACATTATAATTTAGGGGGTCAGGGTTAGCCCTCTGTATTTCTGAAAAGTCAGCCAATGATTCTGAACACCAGGCAGCGGGGGAAGCACTGAAATAATCCCTACCCATCGTTTTGCATATGTGGGAGTTGAAGCCCAGAGAGGTTAAATACTCAATGCACATGAATCAAGTTTGGTGTTGTAATGAAGCAAAACTTCGAGCAAAGTTAATCTGACACATTTAGTGCTATACATAATCATTATTGTGCTACATGGTAATTAGGCATAAATAGTGGGTAAGCTATTCAGAGGGAGGACTATTATTACAGTTATAGAAACCAAGTAGTTGGGAGGGTCTTACCAGGGGGAAGGAAAGGAGCCATTGAGAAAAGTTGGGGTGTTGCTCTGAGACCCCATAGAGCCCCCCAGGTCTGTCACCTGCACTTGGACAGAGCTGATGACAGGTGGGTCTGCCCACAAAGCTGGAGAGTCAGATGGGAGCTGGGTTGCTGGGAGATGGTTCAAAGCAAGCCCTCAGTCAAGATGGGGGAAAGACAAGACAGCCCCTTTGTCCAGCCCCTTCGTCCAGTGAGGGAGGGACTGGGATGGGTGGGAAATCCTGTGAGGAGGGAAGAAAAATCATTGCAGACCTTGAGTTTGTCTCCTGCAGGAACGAAGTGAGGGACGAGATTTAAAGGAACCCCTTTCTCTGCCGCCTTTGAGCAGAAGCATCTTCCTCACACTTTGGGATAACCTGTTGTCTTCTGGGTACTTGTTCCAGGTCCACCTCCTGACACATGCTACTATTGTCTGAAATGCCTGACAGCCCTCTTCCCTGCATCCATACATACTTTTCCTGCTAGTTTTTCAAGGCCCCACTCACATAGTTGAGTTCCATGAGGCCTTTCCTCCTTTCCCACACCCCAATATTAATAAAGACCTGTACCTCTCTGTGACATTGATTACATTGTAATTTGTGTTCCTGTCTTGCTTCTCAACTAAAGCGTGAAATCCTACGGCTCACCTGTGTCTCTCCATGCCCCCAGCACAGAACCTGACACAAGGCAGACTCGCAACAAGTGTCTGTTAAAAGAAACCTCTGCAATTAGTTAGTCCCAATTAATAATTTGGCTCAGTGAGCAAATGTAAGGGTGGAAATTTAAGGGTGATTTTTCTGTTACACATACCTGAGTGTGAGCTGGCTAATAGAGATTGCTTTCCAGGCTCTGGGGGTGTGAAAGTTTTGATGGAGGGAGGGATGGGGAGAAGACATCCTTTTGCTCAGCATCTGGAGAGATGGGGGCTGCACAGGTGGGCCCGACTGCATGGAGTTTTTGAAAGTAGATAGATGATGCCAGATATATTGTGGATATAAGAAAGAAGAGAAGGAGAGAGGAGGTGGGAGGTAGCAGAAGAATGGCAGAAGATGGAGAGAGGGAAGAAACCAAAGCCGTAACTGGCCCTCTTTGTACTTCGATATGCTTGTGCTTTGGGCACCTCCCCTTCTCGTTTTTAGAAATAGGTTAGAAAGCGCCAGCCCACTGGTCACCCCAACCCTGTCTGCACTCCTGGTCTGTCTATACTAGAGGGAAGGAGCCTAGAAGTCCCAGAGCAGAAATTTCTTTGTCCATGTTCCCAGCCTTCCCTCAGAGCCAGGAACTGACTCTTCCATTTGATTCACCTTCCCTCAGATCTACTTGTAAACGTTTTTGTGGTAATTATATGTGATCCTGTGTATGGGAACACCTTGAGAAAGACAGCCTGGGCCCTAGGAAGTGCTCTGTAATTGGGGTTTGCTATTTTTAGTGATGTGCCTGACCTCTCAGGCAGGTGAGTTAGTAGGAGCTGTGAGGTAAGCCCATCTGCTTCCATGAGCATGCCCTCAGCCCTTGTGACTCTCACAGGATGCATGTGAAGCTCTCTGCCTAGGGGGATGGCCATCCCTCCTCATCCTTCCCAGCTCGCAGCAGTATCCAGCAAACCTTCCCAGAGGGGCCATCTGATCTCTTTGCCACTCAGGTTGGAAAACTGAGAAATACCTGGGTTTCCCTGAGCCCTTCAGATAATCCTATAATCACTTATAGGCAATTTCATTTTCTTATATCACGACAGTCCTAAGTACAGTTTAGGGCAAATTGTTGTTCAGCCAGACAGGTGGGGAAAGCCACCCTGCCTGAGGGGCAGCAGCAGTAACACATCCCCACTGTGCCAGGTGAGGTGGGCAGCAGGAGTTCTGAGCATGCTCCCTGTTGGACTCTGCAGGGGCAACTCTAGCTGTCATTCCTGCCTAGCTCAGGCCTCATCCTTTCCCACCTGGACTACTGCAATTGCCTCCTCACTGCTCTCTCCCTCTCTCTCTAGACTTACCCATTGATCCAGCTTGGGCCTAGCCTCCAGAGGGCCATCCACATGCAGACATGATCACATTGCACGTTTCTTTAAACCCGTCAAGGCTTGCCCATTGGCCACACAGTGAAGTGTGTGCCTCTGTCTGCTCCCAACCTGCCACAGCCTGCCTTCTCCACCCACATCTCCAGTCGCATCTCTCACCATGTTTTACCTCCCACCTTACAGCAATGCCTGACCTTACCATGGCATGTTTTCTTCTATCACATTCATGTTTTCTTCTATCATTCCCTCTGGCTGGGATGTTATTCCCTCCTTACTTAGCCTGACTCTCACTCATCTTTCTGGAGGGACCCAGGCCTCCTTCTCCCCAGAAAGTCTCAGAAGGGGCCCCCAGAGTCCCTTGGGCACACTATCTAATCACACTTCACATTATATTGAAATTATTGATAAGGACTTTGTTATCCATCTTTAGTTTCTCAGTGCCTCACATGGTGCTAGAAACAGAGAAGATCACTTAATAAACGTTGAGCTACTGTTGTACACCAACAGCAACCAAGCTGAGAATCAAATCAAGAACTCAATCCCTTTCACGATAGCTGCAAAATATATATATATATATATTTATATATATGTGTATGTGTGTGTGTGTGTGTGTGT
>NW_012101721.1:3177638-3181182 GCF_000951045.1 Mandrillus leucophaeus
CTTTCTTTCTCTCTCTCTCTCTTTCTTTCTTTTTCTTTCTTTCTTTCTTTTTTTCATTTCAGATGGAGTTTCGCTCTTGTTGCCCAGGCTGGAGTGCAGTGGCGCCATCTCAGCTCACCGCAACCTCTGCCTCTTGGGTTCAAGCGATTCTCTTGCCTCAGTCTCCTGAGTAGCTGGGATTACAGGCACACACCACCATGCCTGGCTAATTTTTTGTATTTTTTTTTTTAGTAGAGACAGGGTTTCTCCATGTTGGTCAGGCTGGTCTCAAACTCCCGACCTCAGGTGATCCGCCTGCCGACCTCAGGTGATCTGCCTGCCTCAGCCTTCCAAAGTGCTGGGATTACAGGAGTGAGCCACCGCACCCAGCTGATTGCTTCTATTTAATCATGAGGAAACTGGACTTTGGCTCTGACCTAAAGGGCTAGGCCTCCTCCAGTTTAACTTTTCTTTTTTTTTTCTTTTTTTTGAGACAGGGTCTTCTTCTGTCATCAAGGCTGGAGTGCTGTGGCGAAATCCCAGCCCTTAAGCCACCCGGTGACCTTGGACTAATTCTGTTCCATCCCCAGGCCCCTGTTTCCATGATAATAAAAGGAGAAAGCTGGACTTAGGGTCCTCTTAGCCCTGTTTCACCTCTGCTTCTCCCTGGAAGGATCAGAACAAGAATGGAGAACCATCACAAGATTTAAATTAAATCTCAGTTATCAAGATAAATCATATATATATAAAATATGTGTGTATATATACATATAATATATATACATATAATATATACACACACACCATGGAATACTACTCAGCCATGAAAGGAAACAAAATAATGGCATTCACAGCAACCTGAATGGAATTGGATACTATTATTCTAAGCGAAGTGACTCCGAATTGGAAAACCAAGCATCCCATGTTCTCATTCATATATGGGAGCTAAGCTAGGAGGAAACAAAGATGTAAGAATTGTACATTGGACTTAGGGGACCTGGGGGAAAGGATGGGGGGTAACATGGGATAAAGGACTACACATTGTGTACAGTGTACACTGTTTGAATGATGGGCACACCAAAATTTCAGATATCACCACTAAAGAACTTAATCATGTAACCAAACACCACCTATTCCCAAAAAATCCTATTGAAATAAAAAAAAAAAGAAAATAATAGATGTTGAGCTAAATCTGTCTGCTGAAGACTCTGAATCCTCCCTGAGAGACCTCATGGCTATGCCCAACTAACCAGGTGGATGACCTATGTCCCTCCAAGTTGTACCTTCTTGGCACCACTGGCCTGTTACCTGTTGCCCAGGCTTCCACACATCAACTTCTGCCTTCCAGGCTGTCTCGCCCTCCATGCCTTACACCTCCCATCCCCTGGGGTATGCACCCTCAACATTGTGTGACCCATACTACTGGCTGCCTTCTCTTCCTGGCTGTCTGCCAGCCATGGAGTATAGATTTGCAAAACTCAAACCAGGAAATGTAGGTAGCAGCTGAATAGTGCTCAAATTCTAGATTCAAGACCACTGCCAGGGAGGAAAGCCCTGTACTGGACACCTCAGATTTGTCCTTCCAGGTCTCCTTTCTGCCCTTCACCCTGCTCACACCCTGGAAGCTGACCCATGTGGACTGAATCAAGGCCCCTTCGCACTCTGCCTTCCTGAGCACTGGGTTGGACTACGGGAAGGAAATCAGAGGGAGAGAGGAGAATGAGGTCAGGGTCAGTCTCTAGATCGCTCCAGGGGGATGGGGGAGCCTGCAACACTAGGCCACAGGTCACAGCTTCTGTACACCTCTCTCTCTCCCTCTCCTTCTTCCTCCCTCCTGGTAACTACTCCTTTCTTGGCCCCTTCAGGTCCTTCAAGTTGTAATGCAGCCCCACTGTCACCAATCCTAGAATCGCCCAGGCTGCAGTGCAGTGGCGCAATGGCTCACTGCAACCTCTGCCTCCTGGGTTCAAGTGATTCTCCTGCCTCAGCCTCTTGAGTAGCTGGGATCTCAGGTGCCTGCCACCATGCCCAGCTAATTTTTTTAGTTTTAGAAGAAACGAGGTTTCACCAGGTTGAACAGGCTGGTCTCGAACTCCTGACCTCAGGTGATCCACCCACCTCGGCCTCCCAAAGTCCTGGGATTACAGGCCTGAGCCATCACACCCAGGCGTGGTCTTTTTTTTTTTTTTCCCCCTAAACTCCTCTCAATTGATCCTATGATTTGCATATGGCTTGCATATGATTTTCATGTCTTGCATATGATTTTCAAGTGTCCTGCTAGGACTCTGACTGGTAGAGCGCCAAATAAAAAATCCAGCTATCAGGGTAGAGGTTGCTGAGAGTAAGGTGAAGTAAATGAACCCAGTCATCACTATGAATGAAGATCAAGACCCTACGGAAGTTGGGATGCTCTCAAGAGGAGCATACAGAGAACTGTTCAGTGCCCAGGCCTTGCCCTATGAGAGCTTCCAATGTGAACGGAGATAGGACACAGACCTGATGCACAGTTGCACAGTTCCATGCTACCTCCAATGAGAAACTGCTTCTCTCATCGTTGACAGCTTAGAGCAGATAATCCATGAGGTGGTCTGACTGAAAAGTTCTTTCTCAATGGAGGCAATTATGATTAGCTGGACCTTTTAGATTTTATCTGTTAGAAATGTAAACTATGAGATTCTTTAAAGAGAATTATTCGGTTGGCATTGGGAGCAGAAACTGATGCGGAGAGAGGTCAAGAGAAGGCAAGAACCATGAGCAATCATGAGTAAGTGATGTTTATGAGTAAACCAAAATTATAAATAAGCCAAAGATATGAGTAGGGTGAGGGCATTGGTCCATATCCTGTAAAGTAGATAAACACAAAGAAGCAGACATGTAGAGCAGAACACACTTCCGTGAAGATGAAAATTGACCTTAATCCCTAGAGCAACTGGAACTTTGCCCGGTCTTCCGGTTCTGGTCTCCAAAAAATCCGCCAGGATATTAGTTTCTTTTCTTCTTGCAAGGCCTGATTACTAAACTCTCCCTGGCAGTCTTGACACCTGGCCATATGGTTGAGGTTTCTAATTACCTTATTTCCATATTCTTCCTTTCAATATTCCTTCCCTTACTCCAAGCACACACACACATACACACTTACTCAAGATGATCAAGAAAGCCTCCAGTGCTTTGCATCAAAAAAGGCTAACACTACCCTAAACTGAAACCCAGTTCTGAACAGTGGTTTCCTTCCTTCTCCTTAAGACTCAGATCCACCCCTGTTGCCCAGATCTGGTGCTCTGAGCTGAGTTTCCCAACTTGCTCACGTTACCCACTAAGAGCTCTTTCTAGATCTCTCTCACCTCCATCAACTCAAAGTCAAGGCCTGGAAGGGGTACATGAGGTGGCAGGACACTGGATCTCAAGAGGGACATGCAGTGCTCTACTTAACCTGGCAGAAGGAGACTTAAATCAAAGGTAACAAAAAACTTGGAAGTCGACTGACAACTGCTTTCCTGAATACCTCCCCTTCACACCGCTTGTCCTCTCTTTGGCTTCACCAGCTCCCTGGCTCTTCTCATTGCCC
>NW_012101721.1:3182817-3184599 GCF_000951045.1 Mandrillus leucophaeus
TATATATATATATAAGGAATATACCTAACCAAGGACATGAAAGACCTCTACAAGGAAAACATGGCTACAAAACACAGCTAAAAGAAATCATAGACAACACAAACAAATGAAAATACATCCCATGCTCATGGATTGGTAGAATCAATATTGTGAAAATGACCGTACTGCGGTCTGATGTGGTGGCTCGTGCTTGTAATCCCAGCACTTTGGGAGGCTGAGGTGGGTAGATTACGAGGTCAGGAGATCGAGACCATCCTGGCTAACACGGTAAAACCCTGTCTCTACTAAAAATACAAAAAATTAGCCGGCCATGGTGGTGGACGCCTGTTGTCCCAGCTACTTGGGAGGCTGAGGCAGGAGAATGGCGTGAACCTGGGAGGCAGAGCTTGCACTGAGCCAAGGTCACGCCATTGCACTCCAGCCTGGGTGACAGAGCGAGACTCCATCTCAAAATATAAAAAAAAAAAAGGAAAAAGAAAAGAAAATGACCATATTGCCAAGAGCAATCTACAGATTCAGTGCAATTCCCATCAAAATACCACCATCATTTTTCACAGTATTAGAAAAAAAATTCTAAAATTCATATGAGACCAAAAAATAGCCCGCATAGTCAAAGCAAGACTAAGCAAAAACAAAAACAAAAACAAAACAAATCTGGAGGAATCACATTACCTGACTTTACACTATACTATTAGGCCATAGTCACAAAAACAGCATGGTACTGATATAAAAATAGGCACATAGACCAATGGAACAGAATAGAGAACCCAGAGATAAAGCCAAATATTTGCAGCCAACTGATCTTCGGCAAAGCAAACAAAAACATAAAGTGGGAAATGACACTCTATACAACAAATGGTGCCGGGATAATTGGCAAGCCACGTGCCGAAGAATGAAACTAGATCCTCATCTCTCACCTTATGCAAAAATCAGCTCAAGATGGATCAGAGACTTAAATCTAAGGCCTGAAACCATAAAGATTCTAGAAGATAACATCGGAAAAACCTTTCTAGACATTGGCTTAGGCAAAGAGTTCATGACCAAGAACCCAGAAGCAAATGCAACAAAAGCAAAGATAAATAGATGGGACTTAATTAAACTAAAATCTTCTGCACAGCAAAAGAAATCATCAGCAGAGCTAACAGAAAATGCACATAGTGGGAGAAAATATTCACAATCTGTACATCCGACAAAGCACTAATATCCAGAATCTATAAAGAACTCAAACAAACAAACCAGCAAGAAAAAAAAAATCCCATCAAAAAGTAGGCCAAGGACATGAATAGATAATTCTCAAAAGAAGACATACAAATGACCAACACATATATGGAAAAATGCTTAACATCACTAATGATCAGGGAACTGCAAATCAAAACCACAATGTGATACCACCACACTCCTGCAAGAATGGCCATAATCAAAAAATCAAAAAATAATGGATGTTGGCGTAAATGTGGTGAAAAGGAAATACTTTTACACTGTTGGTGGGAATGTAAACTAGTACAACCACTATGGAAAATCCAGAATAGAGATTCCTTAAAGAAAATCCCCACTACTAGAAATCTACCCAGAGGAAAAGAAGTCATTATACAAAAAGGATACTTGCAAATTCATGTTTATAGCAGCACAATTTGCAATTGCAAAAATATGGAACCAACCCATGCGCTCATCAATCAATGACTGGATAAAGCAAATATTATATACATATATATATGTGTGTGTATATATATGGTGTGTATATATATAATATATATACATAATATATAATAGATGGACATATGC
>NW_012101721.1:3187070-3200542 GCF_000951045.1 Mandrillus leucophaeus
GACACTGGAACTCAAGAGGGACATGCAGTGCTCTACTTAACCTGGCAGAAGGAGACTTAAATCAAAGGTAACAAAAAACTTGGAAGTCGACTGACAACTGCTTTCCTGAATACCTCCCCTTCACACCGCTTGTCCTCTCTTTGGCTTCACCAGCTCCCTGGCTCTTCTCATTGCCCCTAGGATGGTCAGTGCCCTCAGGACTCTCGGCATAGGCCCTCTGAACCTTCCCATCTTCCTTCTTTGGTATAGAGAGTTTCTCTTTTCCTCTTAAATCAATAAAGAAGTTGGTATTTTGAGACTTTAGAAAACTAAAGGAAAACCAAACATAGCCTAAATGGAAAATAGTGAAAAGGCCAAGCAAGACACATTCTGTTTGTCTAGCACACATTCTTTATCCCAGGGTTCCTGAAGCCTCAGCTCAGGCCACCTTGCCTGGCTCACGTTGGCTGGTATAGATTTGGATTTGTATCCATGTGGGGCCTGGCCCAGGGATTCTTGGTTTTTGCTGGAAATGGCTTCTTTGCCCCTCTCTTCCATGGACCTCCCTCCACACCTGGTTGGACTGTTCTTCAGCACGTCATTCACTCTAGCTACTCTCAGTCCTCACCCCTGGATGCTCCACCTCTCCATGTATTCCCTGGGATCTAGGCTAGTGTGTCACAGCCTTTCCCTACCAGCGAGGTTTCTAAGACTGAGAAACCCATCCTTGGCCCTGATATAAGCCTAAACATACTGACTGCCATTGTGAAAGGAGGAAGCCAGCCCTTCCCCACGACTTACTCTCCTGCAGGCTCTGTGGTTCGCACATCAGCAGATATTACTCCATTGAATCCTCACAACAATACTCCAGATTTCACAGATGGTGAGAAAAGCTCTGGGAACTGCTGGAAGAGGAAGAACCAGGATCCAGGGCTGGTTCCTGCAAACGCTGAGCCCGATGCTTTGCCACTGATATTTTTACACAGCATCTAAGTTAGGAATGGCAAAGTGGTTTCATCTGACATGTCAGTTCTGATTGACTTAGTGGCTGCCTGCAGTGCTGTGGTGAGAAGGAGTATGAGGCCACATCTGTGCTCAGTGGGAGAGACCATGATAAACTAGAAATGTCTAGCAAGGGTAATAGCTGGAGGGACTGACAGGCTGTATATGTGCCATATACTTGCCACTGTTGGGCCAAGCCATTTTTGTGGCAGCCACATGGCTTTAGAGGCAGACACCATTGTCCTCCAGACCTCTTTGCTTTCTATCAGTCTCCCACCACATGGAGGAGCATACCTTGGTTCACCCAGGGTTCTATTCTCAGCTTCGCTACTTAATAGCCGCATGACCTTAGGTAGGTTACTTAACCTCTTTGAGCCTCAGTTGTTTTGTCAGTAATATATAGCTAAGTATAATACTTACCTCAAAGGGTTTCAGTAAGAATCCATTGACATAAAGCTTGTAGATCACCTGCCATAATGCCATGCACAGAGTAGACATCTGACAAACATCAGTTGTTGTTGTTAGCCACCATTCTATCAAAGCCTGTAGCCCACACTATTGCGTGTACCAGCTTCCTGTTTCTATGACCTGCCAAGGCAAAAAAAATATCACCCAATCTTCACAACTGACCATACTCTCCTTCCCATGCCATGGGATATATGACAGCCCATATGGGGTCTGTGTTTGCCCTGAAATCCCATTACTCTCCACTCAACTGTTAAACATTTCAAATCCTCCTCCCCATGGGCTCCCCTCTTGTTAATGTGATTATATGTCTGGATTGTTTCATTAAGCTCTTTTTCATAGAGTGGCTGGTAAACACCTGGTAGAACATGGAATCTAATTATCATCTTAATTGGAGAAGACGAACTGGTAAATAATATGTGTTAATTATCAGGGAAAACCCTATAAAGCTTAATGAGAAATCAAAACTCATAAGCAAAGGTTCTTGGATTTCTGGACAGGTAATTCCCGAGCCTTGACAGCAACAGAGGTCAGGTGGCCATGGCCAGGCACCTACTGGGCCTTCCTTTGCGTGGGCCAGAAGATTAGAGCCACTGCTCTTTCTGATACACAAGGTAATTCATGAACCTAGTATTTTCTTTAGACATTTATTTATTTAATGAAGCATTTGCCCCTTTTTTGTTGCCGTTTTCCCTCCAGCTTTGTTGAGGTATACGTTAAGCATTTCTTAAAGGCCTTGTACTTTTCTGGTGAGTTAGGGCTGTTGTTGTCCCCACATGATGAGAGTAGTAGGCACCAACTAAACCCATTGCCAGTGTGCTCTCCTCGCCTTGGGTTTCCTATTTCAAGAATGACCTGGGACCTCTCTCTCAAACGAACTCCGTATGCCTTGCTCCTGGGCTTAGCTCGCCTCTCTCACTGCCTTGGACTTCCTCCCTCATAATGTGAGAGCCCACAGTCTCCTTTAGAGTCAACTCTGTGGTAAACAAACGCTCATGTTCCCCCAGACTCCTCAACCAAGCGGACTCCTCTCTTCCCAGTTTAACTAAAACTTGGCACTTCCCTACAGACATTGTCTCTCCTCCAGGCTTCTCAACTAGTAAACACTCTTTCTTCCACCACCCAGAAATGTCTCATCAGGAGCTCATGATCTAGGGGCATACAGACAAGTACTCAAACTTTTACAACCCATGTCATTAGAGCTGCACAGAGGGTAGAAAAGAAAAGGTACAGACAGGAGGGCCCAAAACCCAAACTTGGACATCAGAGAAGTATCCCAATAGAAAGCGACATCAAACTTGATAAACAAATATGTACAGAACTTAGACAAAGAAAGAAGGGGAGAAAGTTTCAACTACTTGGAAAAAACATCGTATTTTAAAGGCACAAATCCCATCAAATTCATTCCTTGCTTAAAATCTTCAATTGTTACCCATTTTTTAAATCCATGTAACTGCAGGAGGGAACACTGTTATCCACCATTTTATCCCCACTAGGCTCATAGTAGGAATTTGATAAATATTCGGCAATACCAAAAATTAACATAAAAATACAAAAAGAATTAACAAGACATCCATAGGTGAAACATTAAAAGCACAAAACAATGTAATTGGCTAAATTCCCTAGAAAACTATTATTTCTTCTTATAACAAAACCAGCATTTGTGTAACGCCTAGTGCAGTGTCACTTGCATAGTCGGTACTTAATAAATGTTTGTTGAATAATACATGTAGCGTTTGGTAATTAAGGCACTTAAATTATAATATTCTGTAATTTTATGTCCTGTTATTCAATGTCTCCATGAAACAAACAAACAAAAAAAAAAAACTGATGTTCTTAAAGGGTAAGTAAATTTCACAAGATCTCTCAAGTAGTAAGCAGTAAAGTTACGACTAGATCTTATGGCTTCCTGTGGCAACATCTATGCTCTTTTCAAGGAGCACATAGAGTCTAGATGCATGTAAATTGTAGCATCAGGGAAGACTTCACACAGGTGAAAACTGATCTGGGTCATGACAGATCAGTAGCATTGGGATAGACCGAAAGTGCAGCAAAGCAGGATTTCCTAGTGAGAGGACCTGCATGAACACAGGAATGGGAACAGGGACAACACGTGTCTTTCAAGGGACAGAAAGAATGTTGGTTCACTTTAGGCAGAGGGTCCACATCACTGCAGAAGCTTCTTATTCAAAGATCAATTGAATTCAAAGCACTGAATCCAAGTGGCAACTCTTTCTCCGTAATAACTGAACAGCATCAAATTGACTCTGATTACAGGTATCCATGGCAAAAAGGAAAAATGTTAACTTTCAGAAAGGAGAAAGTTCACCAGCTTCTCTCCTTCTACTCCAAGGCTCTGCAAGATGGTGATGCACATTTATCATGCTGGGTGTGTGTGCTCAGGTCCTAAAGTGAGTCACACACTAGTAGGACCAGAAGAAGACATCTATTTCCCCAAAGTTGTGTGAACCCACTGGAATTTATTGACACCCAGAAGGCCTTGAACAGACCTTAGAGTAGTATTATAAGCTTATCTGCCTGCAGATCCTAATAGGTTAAGAAGTTTCTGAGACAAAACTAGAGAACCAAGAAGGTGGTAGAACAAGAATTAAAGATTTCCATGAGAAGCTGGCGCTGCCTGGGGCTCAGCAACTGGTGCATGTGGCTGGGAATGGGAGCAGATGGGGGAGGGAAGTGGATACCTTCTGAATAAGCATGCAGAATTTGTTGGAGCTCATAAATGTCTAAACTGATATTCCATGTCAGTTGCATTTACACTAGCTTCTTCTCAATTTTGAATAATTTCTTCATGCTTTTTTAGGGAAACTAAGACTTTCCTGGCACTAAATTTTTTAAGCTTACATTTCAGTGATTTTATATTTTATAACTTTGACTTCCTTATTATCCAAGCCGTACTTGCACACAGATAAAGTATGGCATAAACTGCAGTAGAGCAAAAAAGGAAGAACGAAATTCATCTGCAATCCCAGCACCGAGAGATAAGTATAGTCCATTGGATATGTATTTTTCCAGAATCTTTGCATAATTTTAAAAATAAAAATAAGATCAAACTGTGCACACAATTTTATTTTATTTTACTAATGTATTTATATATTTTAGAGACAATGTCTCCCTCTGTCGCCCAGGCTGGAGTGTACTGCCCTGATCATAGCTCACTGCAGCCTCGAACTCCTAGGCTCAAGCAATCCTCCTGCTTCAGTCTCCTGAGTAGCTGGGACTATAACCACATTAGCTAGCTGCCATGCCTAGCTAGTGTTTTTGGCTTTTGTAGAAATGGGGTCTCACTATGTTGCCAAGGCCGGCCTCAAACTCCTGGTCTCAAGCCTTCCAAAGTGCTGGGATTACAGCCATGAGCCACCGTGTCCAGCCTGTATATTTTATATTATATATATGCTGATTTTTTTGCAAGACTCTCCAATATGCTGATTTTTAATTTCACAGTACAACATTTAGCATCTCTTCACATCAATAAATAGTCATCAGCAGCATTGTTTTTATAGTCATACAGTGTTCTATTGTATTGGTGCCACTGGTAACCCATTGTTTGACATCTAGGTTGTGTCCAATCATCAGATATTATAACCATAAATGATGCTTTGGTGAGTCTTTGCATGCATCCTGAATTATTCCCTCAGGGCTGCTTGCCCCTTTCCAGCTTCTCCCTGCTTAAAGCCGCTTCACTCTTGCTCCTCTTTGTGGCCAAACTGAACGTCTTTGGGTTTTCTGAACTTGTCACACTCTGTTTGTCTCTGTGCTTTTGTACATCCTCATTCCACTGCCTAGCACACTTTGCACTGACTAAGCATCCTTGTCCATTCATCTTTTAGATGTCAACAGAGACATCACTTCCTTAGATGAGTTTCCTCTCACACCCACCTCCACCACAGACCGAGTCCTCTGCGCCTCTTATGTCACCACCGTCACCCGCGCTTCATTCTGGTAGGGCAGGAAGCAGCCTGTATTGTAGCATCCTGTTGGCCCGTCTTTTTCCTTCACTAAAGCTGTAATGTCCACAAGGCTAGAAACCATGTCTGCCATGGTCAATGTACCCAGAACAGTGCCCAGCACATGATAGGTACTCCATGAACATCTGTTTAACCATCAATAAATCCCTTCCTCACTATAACACTGCTGCATCAGAGGCATGCCCTTGTTAAGTCTTGTGACACACACTGCTCCCTGGAAAAGCCTTGCCTCTACGATTTACCTCTCCTCCCACAGTGTGTGAGGGTGCACATTTCCCCACATCTTGGATAGTCTTGCAAAAAATTCTGAGAAGACTTTCTTTCCATGGGGCTTTATTTAAGGAGCATCGACTAGAATGATGTGCAGTGGGTTATTCAGGAGTCTCAAAGCAGTGGGGTATAAACATGAAAATTAATTTTTTCTAGTCACTGCTTTCTGCTGTGTTCTGTCAAATCCCTTTTCCCCATCACTTGATATTTTGGGCAGAAAGTGAATAAATATTCCTGTCACTTTCAGTTACTAAAAACTCAGTCCGTTCCATTTAAAACTCCAAATTCATATCTGATTCAAAGCTCTTCCTTTTGTCAATGCCCCAAACCCCAGGAAGACTGTGGCGTTAGGGACTTGGAGGTGGGGGAGCAGCATGGTCTCCTCCTTCACTTCTCCTCCTCCTCTTCCTCCCTCCTCTGGGTCTAGCAGTTCTAGACTTGGGGGCAGGAAGAAAGGATGGGGAGGCAGAAGGCATCTCAGCATGGTCAAGGGTCTGTGGTGGTGAGGAGGCATCTCTGATCTCAGCCTGGCTCAACCTGGCTCTGTGGGAGGTTGATGGACCCGACTGAGTGGCAGTCTCCACATGGAGGGTGGAGTCTTTTTATGGAGCAATGTGCAACTCAACCCGGCTCTCCTCTCCTAGAAGGACCCACTTGAAAAGGAGGTGGTAATGCCCCCCTGCAACATGCGCTGTGCCCCCCTCTCTCTGAGTGGTGTCTTCCCGACTTATTCTGGCAACCAGCTGGACAGCCCACAGCTCCTGCTGTTCCATTCCATGCCCCTTGTGTGGAACCACAGGCAATGCTATGGACTTCCTCTGTGTTCTCCAAGGGCTGCTGAGACCCAGGATGGGGTAACCCCAGTGCTTCTTTCCCAGGCCCTCTGCAGCCCCTTCACCCTCCACTGGCATGGGCCATCTCCACAGGCCTCTTAGAGAGTCTCTAGAACAGAGTGCCAGTGCAGTGGTCTCTGTGATCATGTGTGTCTTCCCATGGGGAGATAAGGGAATTGCCCCCACCAACAACACTGTAAGATTGTAGCTCTGGTGCCATCTCCCCATACCATTCCCTAGTCCTCACTTGATATCTGCAAGAGTGAGGAGCAGAAGGCAGGATGGAGAGTGGCTTGAAGGGGGCAGGTCAGTTCTGCAACCTGTGGTTTACAAACCACATTGCCAGGACATGTTAGCCCTGCTCCTGGGCAGCTGTCTTTAGAATGCAGGCTTCCTCAGTGCCTCTTCTTCTCTGCTTTGGTTTGGGCCTTAGCCACAATTCTGGGACACCAGAAAAATCCCCCTCATTATTTTGCTGCAGATTTAACAGTCATGATCCTCAACAGTATGGTTACGATAACTGCAGAAATAGATTGCACATGGCTATTTCTTGTAGCAGCACTGGATAAAAGCTAAGGGCAAGACTAGGCAATTTGGATTAAAAGGAAAATAGCCACATTAAGCAAGAGAGACAGAGCCCAGAGCCCTGTAGTGAGAGAGTGAGGGAGGGTGCAGAGGGGACAATGAGTTGAGTAGGTGTTTGTGTGCCTCTGGGGCCTAGAGAGTCAAGAGACCTCTCTGTCCATTTTTGTCCACTGTCGGGGGCAACTGGATGCCTCTTGCAAAGCAGGGAGGGAGAAAGGGACCCCAGTGAAACCCTCTCACCCTGCCTCAGTCCTCCAAATGTCACATCTATCTGAGCTGATACTCTGACCGAAGCTCCTCCCTCCTCACTGTCACTGGCCAGAACAATCCTTATATTCATTTCCCAGAGCCTGAGCTATTACAGATGACTGAATAGGTGCGGAGGTGCCCGTGGATTGAGAGAGGGATGGCCAGGGATTGTTTCCAGAACCCAGCATCCATGAGAAAAAGCAGCTTGGATAGGATCTCAATGAATAAATCACAGTGCGAGGCCCTCCCAGCTCTCTGGCATGGTCTGTTGAAATAAGATTCTCACTACTGCAACTACAGTCACAGTGTGGGGAGCCTTGGGATTCATTAGTTTTGACTTCAGCAGCATTGATTTCTTGTTTAGTAATTAGCTCACCAGGGCCCCTGATGGCATAATCTCTTCATTTACATAATTAAGACATAAATCTTGAGCCTGGATAGTAGCCAGGGCACTGGGGACTGGACACCAAGGGCAGCAGGTGGTTGACAGCTTGTATTCCCAGTACCACATTCTCACTAGCTGATCTCATTGGCCTCTGTGACTTCAATGGGCAAAACTTCTTAGATACTTATTTTTGAAGACTCATGCCAAGGAAATCAATCCATTTAAACTAGGTTTAGAGAAAGGCTGTGATGATTTTAAAATACGCTCATAATTCCTTTGACATGTCTTCCTTCATCAGGTGGAATCTAATTCCCCTTCCTTCCAATGTGGGCCAGATTTAATACCATGCTTCTAATGAGCAGAATAGGGCAGAAGTGATGGTGTACGATTTCAGAGTTCAAAAGGCATCACTGCTGCCACATCCATCTCTCTCTCTCTCTCTCTCTCTCATTACTTGTTCTAGGGAAGCTGACTGCCATGTTGTGACGATACTCAAGCAACCTGTGGAGAGCCAACATTGGGGAAACGGAGGCCTCCTATTGAGGGCCAGCACCAACTTGCCAGTCACACAAATAAGCCCCCTTAAAAGCAGATCCTCCAGCTCCAGCCAAACATTCAGATGACTGCAGACCTGGCTGACTTGATTACCACCTCAAGAGAGACCCCACATCAGAAACACCCAGCTAAGCCACTCTCAAATTCCCGACCCACAGAAACTGTGAGGATAATAAATGTTTATTGTTCTTTTAAGCCACCGAGTTTTAAGGTAATTTGTTACACACAATCAGTAACTAACCCAGAGGGCATTTCTCATTCCAATGCTGCTTCCACAAGGAAGAAATGGTCCGATATCTAGACCAAGACAACTGAAACTGTTCATATTCTTGACCAAGCAATTTCTGTTGTAAGAATCTATCTTATACAAATATATTTCAAATTTAAACACGCATATAAATATGCAAAATGCTTGTGTAAATGTGTTCATTGCAGCATCCTCTGTAATAGTAAAAATGGAAAGCAATTAATGTTTTCATTAATAGAGCTCAATTAAATAAATTATGGAGAAAATGGAATAATTATATGTAAGCATTAAAAAACTGAATTAACAATAAAAAATAAAATCCTATGTAAGCATTAGAAAAATTGAATGAATAAAAAACAAAATTCCTGCACTCCAAGTCCAGATGGTTTAACCAGTGGGTTTACCAGCGATTTATGAAAGGAATACTCAAATATTTATACAAACAGTCATGAGGAATTTAAAAAATGAAAGAACACTTCTCAACTTAAGCAATGACTTTGACTCCAAACCCTGATGGAAATCTTGGAGAAAACTAGAAATTATAAGCAAACTTGATCTACAAACATAGGTGCAAAAATTTTCCAAAAAAGTTTTAGAAACTAATGTAACCATAAATAAATAGAGTTTAATGCAGAAATGCAAGGCTGATTCAGCCTTAGAAAAAAATCAAAGTGATTTGCCTTATTAATAGGAAAAGGAAAAAATTATATGATTATCACAATACATGTAGAAAAATCATTTCATAAAATCCAACTTTCATTTATAATTTTAAGGAATAATCTCTTAGCTGAATAGAAATAGAGAGGGTGCTTTCTTAATGTACTAAAGAATATCTATAAAAATAAATACAAGGCAGAGACATGTGATCTAACAGCAGCAGTCCAACATTGTGCTAGAGATCATCTCCAGTGCATTAAGGCAATACAAATAAATAAAAAGTACAAAGACTATAAATAAAGAAGTAAAACTATCGCTATTGACTGACAACATTATTGTGCACCTGGAAAATCAAAAGGAATTTTTATTTAAACTATTAGCATTAATAAGAGACTTTGGTAAGTTTGCTGGCTATAAAATTAATAGTTTTAAAAGCAATGATATTTTTGTATATCAGCCACTAACAGAAAATACAATTTATAAAAGGAAGCTTTCATAATAGCAAAAAAAAAAAAAAAAAAAAAAGCAGTACATAGGAATCCAGCTATCTTCCATTAAGCTAGACATTAATGGGTTTTGCAAAAATGTAAGACAATGTCAGTACTCTCTGTGTGATGAATCTTTAAATCATCATTGGGAGAACTAACATCTTTACAATATTGAGTCTTCTAATCTATAAATGGGATATATAGCTCCAGTTATTAAATCTTTTTAATGCCCTTCAATGAAGTTACAGAGCTTTCTTTGTAGAAGCCTTCTCCTTCTTAGATATTTTCTTGATTTTTTTGATGTTACACGGAATACCTTTAAAAAGTACTCAAGTCAAGATTCAATATAATTGATAACTTTTCCTGCTTATTAATGAACATTTTTTTCTTTTCCAGATGGAGTCTTACTCTGCTGCCAAGGCTGGAGTGCTGTGGCGCAATCTTGGCTCACTGCAACCTCCACCTCCCAGATTCAAGCGATTCTTCTGCCTCAGCCTCCCAAGTAGCTGGGACTACAGTCACGTGCCACCATGCCCAGCTAATTTTTGTATTTTTAGTAGAGGCAGGGTTTCACCATATTGGCCAGGTTGGTTTCAAACTCCTGACCTCATGATCCACCTGCCTTGGCCTCCCAAAGTGCTGGGATTACAGGCGTGAACCACCGCACCTGGCGTTAAAGAACTCTCTTAAGTGAAATTGGCATTTTTTAAACCGTGGCACATTGTGGTGGATAATATGATGACTACTAGTACAGTCTGGTACCACGACCTTGATTCATGCTAAGGCATCAGCAGTTTTGCCACCACTGTTTTTGCACCATCAGTGCAACCGTCAACTTGGTGAAAAGAGCAAACAATGTCTTATAAAAAGTTTTCATCTCACAAATGTCTTAGGGATCCCTAGAGGTAGCACATATACTTTGAAAACCACTGCTGCAGAAAAATGAATGCCCATGTGCACCAGGAAACATCCATAAGAATGTTTGCAGAACATTGCTTAAAGTAGCCGTGAACTGGAAATAACCTGAAAGTTCTTTGGCTATAGAATTGATAAATGAACTATTCTTACCAATGAGAATTAATAAATAAGCTGTACTCACCAGTACCAATAAAGATAAAATTGTTGGCATTGCAGGTATGGCGACTCATGCCAGTAATCCCAGCGCTTTGGAAGGCCAAGGTGGAAGGGTTGCCTGAGCACAGGAGTTCAAGACCATGCTGGGCAACATAGCAAGATCTTGTCTCTACAAAAAAAAAAAAAATTTTAATTAGTTGGGCACAGTGGTGTATACCTGTAGCCACAGCTATTCAGGAGGCTGAGGTGGGAGCCTGGCTTGAGCCCAGGAATTCGAGGTCTCATTGAGCTGTGATTGCATCAGTGCACTCCAGCCTAAGTGCAGACTAACAGACTGAGACCCCAACTTAAAAGAAAAATGATAATTGCTAACCACTATATGAAACAGTATGCAGTAATACCGCAAGCCAGAAGTCCCTGCTGGTGGCACCTGGACGGCACATCTGAGGCCTCAGGTGTTCCTAGGGATTATGAAGAGAGAGAACAGGCTTTATTCTCCTTAGATCCAGACAAGAGTCAAGTTTCCAGCAACAGAGGACCAGATTTTTATTTCCTTGAGCCTGGAGAAAAGATGAAGATTTTTTATGGTTTTCAGAGAGGTAAGGTGAGCTTAGCCAGCAGAATATGGTGAATCTGCTTGGAGAGGGACTGTAGCTGCCTGTGTTATTTGGTTCTAAAAAGGAGAATTTATCCAATCCTGCTGTTTCTGATCATCCAGGAGGACAAGTGCACTGGTGGAATTTCTCCAAGGACTTTATATTAGTAGACTTAGGTGCAAGAAAATATCCCCTCAACCTTTAACAGAAGATAATGAATTATCTGTTCAATAATCTCTGATTCAAATAGGCAGAAATCATTGCGTGTTCCACTATTTGTCAATTTAACACCATCAGTAGAATCCCCACCAACCTGCCCTCTGTGAAGATGAAGGAATCGTAAACCATGAGAAGGCAAAGCAATATTACAAATCTTTTAAGGGCACTCTGGAAGGGCTGATGGATGAGACATATGAGAATATTCATTTTAAAAAGTGGTGAGGGCAGTCAAGGAGACACAATGTGAGCACAAAGGGATGTTCAAAAGCTAACAACAAAACAAGAAAACCCTAAATATTTAATAGATTAAAGTAAACTGAGGAGCAGGGAAGTCACTACTGAGAATCACATTGGAGATCTAGGATATCTAGGGAAATGCTTCAAGGAACAGAGCCAAGGCACAAAAACGAATTAATAAAAGAAAAAGATCATCAGCTTGGAAAAAAATCTGGGCACCTAATAAGCAAAAAATAGAAGATTCAGAAGGAGAAGAGAGGAACGAATGAAGAAGACAATTTCTCCTGAGCTTCAGATAGACTTGAATTCGCAGATTGAAAGCATATAGAAAATTCAACTCAAGACTGATGAAAATAGATTCATACCTATAAATAACCTAGTGAAATTCCTAAAATATAATATGGAAACTTCTCATAGGGCGAAAAAAACATTAGCAGTTTCCAAATTGGGTAGGTAGGGAGTAGGAAACATGCATGAAAGAGAATCAGACTAGTATAAGATTTCTCATTTGCAACGCTGCAATTAGAAGGCAGCAGAAATTAGCTGGGCATGGTGGCACACGCCTGTAGTCCCAGTTACTCAGGAGGCTGCTTGAGCCTGGGAAGTTGAGGTTGCAGTGAGCCATGATTGCACCACTGCACTCTAGCCTAGGAGACAGAGTGAGACCTTGTCTCGAAAAAAAGAAAGAAAGAGAGAGAGAGAGGGAGGAAGGAAGGAAGGAAGGAAGGAAGGAAGGAAGGAAGGAAGGAAGGAAGGAAGGAAGGAAGGCAGCAGAGTGACAACTGTTCTAGAAACCACTAAGGTTCATCTTGAGAGAGAGAGATATGTGGAAGTATGCAAATAATGGAAAAATGATTTTAGTGTCATAGTAGAAGTTATCAGTGCAATTATGACTGTTAGGAATGGGAGCATAATCAACAACAAAATCAGAAAGCATAATAAAACATTACAATGAACAGGAATAAGAAAATAAGCAGAAATTCAACTAGACCAAATATATGAATATTTCTGCATTTGCCTTCCCAATATTCATTTCTCCCTTCTTCTGCTGACGTTACCCAGATGTTCTTTTCACTCAACAAACAATAATGCAGCACTTGCTATTGGTACCAGGTGCTTTTCTAAGTTTTTCACAAATATTAACTTTTTTAATCCTCCTAATAGTTCATTTTACTAAGAGGTACAAAAAGAAGGTGGAAATAGGCACTTGACCCAAGATGAACAAACTGTGAGCGCTTTATTGAATGTTCTGCTTGAAATATTGTTAAAAAGATACTTTCTTGGCCGGGCACGGTGGCTCACGCCTGTAATCCCAGCACTTTCGGAGGCCAAGACGGGCAGATCACGAGGTCAGGAGATTGAGACCATCCTAGCTAACACGGTAAAACCCCGTCTCTACTAAAAATACAAAAAAAATTAGCCTGGCATGGTGGCGGGCGCCTGTAGTCCCAGCTACTTGGGAGGCTGAGGCAGGAGAATGGCGCGAACCCGGGAGGCGGAGCTTGCAGTGAGCCGAGATTGCGCCACTGCACTCCAGCCTGGGCGACAGAGCGAGACTCCGTCTGAAAAAAGAAAAAAAACCAGGCGCGGTGGCTCAAGCCTGTAATCCCAGCACTTTGGGAGGCCGAGACGGGCGGATCACGAG
>NW_012101721.1:3200812-3213918 GCF_000951045.1 Mandrillus leucophaeus
AAAAAAAAAAAAAAAAAATACTTAGATACTTTCTTTTCCCTGGGATTCCTAAGCAGATGAAATCTAAGGCTGGACTTGCTGGTGATCAATCTTCAATCTTTGCTTTCCCACAGGGAGAACTTGTCTGTGTCTGAAGCTAGAAGAGGAAGATATCTAAACTTCAAATATATCCCTGATGGTATCACTTAAGCACTTGGGTTCAGCCTTGCCTGGTTCCACCTTTTGGACTTTCCATATTTCAGGCACCAATTACTGCTTTTGGTTAAAAGTTGGGTTCATCATTTGCAACAGTAGTCTTGACTATATTGTCAGCGAAATTAGAGAAAAGTAAAAAGAAGAAAATGACAACAGAAAATAAACTGCAAATGTAAAAAACATTTAAAATAAGTAATATGAAATAAAATGCACTGTGAAAACAATAATATGAAATGTAACGCACTAAATGTAAATTGCCTAAATTTTCCTATTAAAATACGGAGATTTTAAGACTGAATTTTAAAATACATTCAGTTAAATTTTGATGAATAAATATGCAGAAAATATGATGACAAAGAAAATTTGAAATGGTTGAAAATAAAATATCAGGCAAATACAAGCAAAAAGAAAGGCAGTCATGGCAACAATAATATCAAATAAAATGGAATTAAGATCTGGGACAAAAACAGAACAGTTATAATGATAAAAGGCATAGTCCATGAAGAAGATATAATAATCATTAAGTTACTGGTACAAACAACATAGCAGTCAAATCTGAAAAATTTTCTAACTCCTATAATAACAAGAAAAACTAAAATAATGGAATATTTTAAAATATTTATTTTAAATTTGATAGACCAAGTAGAAAAAAAGTAACAACGATAAAAAGGATTTGAATAATACAATCAAAGGATTTGACAGTTCTAGATACATAAAACATACATTATTTTATGTCAGCTGAAAATTTGCGAAAGTGCATCATGTACTTGGGACAAAGAAAAGCTTAATAAATTCCCAAAATACCTTATAGCAGACCACACACTCAGAAAATCAACTATTAGAAATCTGAAAATCAACAATTAAAAAACTTCCCCTTCTAAGCCAAAACACCTAACAATATAACAACTACTTGAAAGCAAGGAACACTTTTGTGTTTATAATTTCAAATATATCTGGTTGCTTCCTTAAATAATGATTGTATTTACATTTTAAATAAATAATGCTACATATCAAAAGTTATCCAGCACAGCTAAATTCATACTCCCAGAAATTTACAGTCTTAAATCTCTCCTTTTATTGTTAATTAAAATAAATAATAAATTGGTTAAGTGTTAAATTCTAAAAATTAGGATGTGTGATAACAAAATAAACCAAAAGAGACTAGAAAAGATATTTTAAAAAGATAAATGTTTAAATTAATGTAATGGAAAACAACAATGGAAATAAGAAGAGTAAACAAAGCCCAAAAGCTTGTTTTTAAGAAAAAAAAACATGAAACAGAATATCTCTGTGTAGATTAAGGAAAAAAAAAAAATATATATATATATATACACACACACAATATTGGGAATGAGAAGGGGATATAATCACAGATATGCAAGATATGTAATAATATTATGAGCAATAAATGTGAAACTCTAAAGGAAATGATGATTTTTCTGGTCAAATAATAACTATCAGGCCAGGTGCAATAGCTCATGCCTATAGTTCCAGCACCTTCAGAGGCCAAGGTGGGAGGATCACTTGAACCCAGGAATTTCAGATCAGCCTGGGCAACATAGTGAGACCCTGTCTTTAAAAAAAAAATTTTTTTTAATTAGCCAGGCATGACGATATCTGCCTTTAGTCTCAGCTATTCAGGATGCTGGACCAGAGAATGACTTGAGCCCAGAAGTTTGAGGTTACAGAAAAGCACCAGATATTTGTGGAAAAAATACTAAAAACTCAATGATATTATAGGGAAAGAGAAAAAGATGAATATATTTAACTATATAAGAATTTTTTCCCTAGATTGTAACAAAGACGTTTGTAACAAAGACAATATGTGCAAAGTGAAAAAGAAATGATACAGGGAAGATATCTAGAATGATATGTTAAAGAGCTAATGTCCTTAACAGGCAGACAGGTCTTACAAGCTGATAAGATAGACCAACAGTCAAATATAAACATGGGCAAATGATAAGAACTGGCAATTCACAGAAGAGAAAATTAGATGACCAATAAACTTTCAATCTCATTGTGTTATGGAAATGCAAATTAAAGTGGGTATGAGACATCGCTTTCACTCATTAGATGGGCAAAATTTAAATATATTTGTATTTGATATATAATATAAATTATATAAATATGTTATGTAAATTTAATATAATATTAAATATACTTTTTTCTGATACCGTCGTCTGTTTTCAAATCTCAAATTACTCTGTAAACTTTGGCAAATCACTATTCTTTCTGTGCCTAAATATCCTCATCTGTAAAATAAGGGTAGAAGTAATGCCTACTTCACAGGATTGTTTGAGGAACAAAAAGCACTTAGAACAAGTAAAGTGCTGAGAACAGTGCACACAAAATAGGCAGCTAATAAAGTTAGCTCTCATTACTAACAACAGGCCAGGAAGTGGAGTGATGATCACTCTCATTCATTACTCGTGGAGCTGTAAGTTTCTGCTAGCATTTTAGACAGTCAACTGGCAATATATATTAAAATTTTAAAATACACTTACATGGAGAATGAGGTCAGGAATTATCTGGAAAGGGGCATGAGCAAACTTTCTGAAATAATGGTAATGTTCTGTATCTTGATAAAAGTTTGGATTACACCCATGTTTGCATTTGTCTAAAGTCCCAATGTTTAATAAGATTTAAGCATTTTATTGTATGTAAATTTTAATCAAAAAAAAGTAATAAATATAAAAATCTGCTTAATGACACAATTGCTGAAATGCTTAGGGGGAATGTATACTGATGTCCAAATGTTATTCTGAAATGTATCACAAAATAAGTTGGTTTTATGGGTTGAATAGTCCCCTGCCGTGTCTCCTGCCAAAAAAAAAAAAAAAAAAATTCTTATGTTGAAGTTTTCATCTCCAGTACCTCATAAGCGACTTTGTTTGGAGATACAGTCTTTACACAGGTCATCAAGTTAAAACGAGGTCATTAGGATAAGCCCAAACCCAGTAAGAAGAAATTTGGACACAGAGACAAACTTAGAAAGAAGATTGTGTGAAGAGATGCAGGGAAAAGATAGCCATCTACAGCCAATGCCAGATGCTGGGACAGATCTTGTTTTATAAGCCTCAGAAGGGACCAGCTCTGCTGGCCTCTTAAATTTGGGCTTCTAACCTCCAGAACTGAGACAATAAATTTCTATTTCTTAAGCTACCCAATTTATGGTACTTTGCTACAGCAGCCCTAGCAAACTCATGCAGCTAGTTTGATGGATGGTTAGAGGTTTAGATAGGTAGACAGATAAGTAATAAAGCAAGTTTAATAAAATGTTAATGATCGGTAGAATCAAGGTGCTGGGTTTATGAATGTTCGCTGTGAAATTCTTTCAACTTTGCTGCATGTTTGAAATGTTTTAAATGTTGGCAGGAAAAGAAAGCATTACAAAATGTTCTCTTAGAACAAAGAAAAGTCAACTCTTACAAACTGTTGCTCCTTTTCTAGAAGTTCCATGATTCTATCATTCCACAGAAGAAATCCAACACCTTCACATGAGCAACCAGCACAGCAACAATGGCATTTAACACGCACAGACGCAGCCTTACATCTTGACTCAGAAATTACACTTTGGAGACTCTTTTATAAAAATACAAATACCAGCCAGGCACGCTGGCTCACACCTGTAATTCCAGCACTTTGGGAGGCCGAGGTGGGTGGATCACCTGAGATCAAGAGTTCAAGACCAGCTTAACCAACATGGTGAAACTCCATCTCGACTAAAAATACAAAAATTAGCTGGGTGTGGTGGCAAATGCCTGTAATCCCAGGTACTTGGGAGGCTGAAGCAAGAGAATCACTTGAACCCAGGAGGTGGAGATTGCAGTGAGCCAATACTGTGCCACTGCACTCCACCCTGGGCAACAAGAGTGAAACTCTGTCTCAAAAAAAAAAAAAAAAAAAAAAATATATATATATAAAAAATATATATGTACATAAGTATGTATTTGCTTATTTCACTATTGTCTGTAATGACCAAAAAGAAAAACAAAAAAACTGGAAACCAAGTGACTATCCATTAGCAGAAGATTGGTTGACTAAATTGTGGTTCATTTGTGAAATACCATCTTGCTGTTGTTTGAATGAGTTAAACCTACTGTATATTGTTTGATCCACACTCTTAGCCACCGCCCAATACTGTGTCCCAACAAAACCCATATTAGAAAGAGTATTTCGCTTTTACAATCAAGGACTAATACAGACATAGTTTTAAAAGATGAAAGAAACAAGTCATCCCTCTGCTGAGACTCTTGCTGTAGTCTAGTGGCCTTACTCTCCAGGCACATTCCTGCACCCCAGCCATTTAGAAGAGGGAGACTAGGCACCCAGGACTAGCCAGAACTGCCTTCTCCAAGGTCAGGCAGCAGAAACAAGGGAGGGTCCTGGAGTCAGGCCAGGTAGGCAAGCACAGGGGATAAAATGTCATCAGTTCTTCCTGACAGGTGAGCAGTGGTGGGAATAAAAGTGCAGATGGGATTTGGGTCCGGTGAAGAAACTAGGATTTGCTCATTGAAAACTCAGGTCATATGAGGCCAGCAGAACAAGGAACAGCAGTGGGTTAAGTGAGTAGGAAGACTTTGGAGCCAGAATAACCTCGGTTTGGAAATTCTGGTTGTTCCACAACCAGTGAGGCTAGGCAGCTGCCTCACCCTATTTTTGTCTTTTGTCAAATGGGAATAATGACATTTACCTCCTAGGTGTGATGAGAAGAGTACATGCAGTGATGAGTGTAAAATACACACTGTAGATGCTCAACAGTAACTGCCATCGTTATTCGCATCTGGGTATGTATCCATTCATAGCAGATGCCCAGTAATGGCCACCAGCATCAGCATCGTCACAGTGCTTTCCTCGGCTTCCCTGGAGACAAAAAGAAAGGGAGAAGCTTTCCTCTGCCCTCCTTGCTCCCTGCTCCATAACCCCGGAACCTCCTTCTGTTTCCTCTTTTATTATCTCTGCATGCAGCTGAGGAATGCAGCCTTTAAACAGCCTAAATGGCAGGAAGCCAAGGAAGGAACCATCACAAGAGTGTCCCGGTAATAACTGGCCTTGATTCATTAATGCAAATGGTTTGTGTGTGCACTGTGCCGATTAAGACATCAGGATTTGGGAACTAAGTTTAGTTATCTCTTCCAGGGCTAAGTTTTTACTGGTGTGTGTGTGAGAGAGAGAGATGGGGAAACAGAGACAGAGAAAACACACACACAGAAACAGAGACAAAGGCAGAGCCAGAGACAGAAGGAGGGAGAGAATACTCTTTTGTTTTACCCAAGAGTGGAACAAAGAGGGAGATAGTATCATGAAGTTCAAATGTCATTCACGAAAACCAGAAGGTGATTACCCTCATGTTCATGCAGATCAATCCTGTAGGTATTTAGATAGAAAATGCT
Source organism: Mandrillus leucophaeus (assembly GCF_000951045.1). NCBI lineage: Eukaryota > Metazoa > Chordata > Mammalia > Primates > Cercopithecidae > Mandrillus > Mandrillus leucophaeus. The sequence continues at coordinate 3,206,401 of NW_012101721.1, forward strand.
CTGCTCTGATTAGCTATTTGGCTCAGTCGTCTAACTCTATTGTGTCATCTGAATCTGGTGGGATAGCTAGGCAGCAGGGGTGGTAGCAGTGGACTGGTAAATGTATAGAACCTGAGGATCAGAAGGTTATTTGTTCATTCCCTCCCAGACAGGGTGAGCCACAGTTACCTCCCAGACAGGAAGAAAGCCTCTTTTTAAAAGATCCTTGATACCCCTCCGATGCTGCTTGTCACTCGGACTCTTTTCAAAGAAAAGAAGTCTCCCAACTTTCTTGCTTACGTGCTCACCGCTCTCAGGATCAAGAAACTCTTCCCCTGAATTTCCATGGTGATTTTACTGCTGTGTTAAACATTCATTCCTTGATAGAAGCAGAAAACAGGGACGTCCCTCTTCTTTGAATAAACTGTCCCTCACAGAACTGTAGGACATCTTTCTGTCTTCCATGAAAAATGTCCCAATCCCAGACTTCACAACTTTGCCCTCATCATAAACACACCTCTCTGTCCTGTCCCTGTCTCTTCCATCGCCCTTCAGACCCACTAACACTGCAGAGATGACAGAATAGGCGAAAATAGGCAGCTTGCGTGCAGGATTAGAGTTGGGGTGATGTCTTCTGTTAACTGATGCTGAGTGCTGACTCTCCTGGTATCCACATGGGCCTTGGTCTTTGAGACTAACCTGATTCTTTTATCTCACCTGGTGTCCTGAACACCCTATTGTCTGCCTGTCATCTGTCTTTTCTTTACAGCCCTCACCTGTTTCCTCACCTGTCTATCACCTTTATTCCCTCACCTGTCTTCACCTTCAAGCCTCTGTTAGCAGCCACAGTGGCCCTGGTATGTCGTCACTGAAAATATCCCTCTCCTAGTAGGCTGGCCAGCCTCTTTCAGCTTCACCACTTCCCTCTCATCACTTCACACTAGGAAGCTGAAGTTAGTTTGGTCTTATCTCCCTTGGCAAAATTGTAGCTCCGTGACTCCACGATTCAAGGCAGCTGCCCTGGGTTGGCCTTCTCATTCTGTCTATTGCATAACAAGCTCCTTTGTTCCTGCCTGAGTGTCGACGTTGCTTAAACGTGACAATGCTCCCTTTGTTCTTCTCCTCCCAGTGCATCCGCGTCAGCGGTTCCACACCACACCACCGTGAAAACCAAATCAGCAGAGGCCGTCTGGAAACTGATGAGTGATGCCTCAGAAACTCACCCCAGATACTAAGGAGATGCCCATTATTGGCCCCTTCTTGGCTGTCTCAGAATTGCTTTAGGGCCTTGTCACTTTATCAGTCACACAGGTAATGAGCTCTTAGGTCTCACCTACCTCAGCCGATTTCATGGTCATTTCTGGACTCACTTAACTTTCCCTAGCAATAGATTCCCAAGCAAGACAGTGACCTGAAGAGGTCATTGGATACATCTCCAGCTTCCAGGCTAACCAACTGCCTGTCCACGGTCTAAGGCTACTGTTCCCTTCAACCTTTGTAAAGATCCTGGATGAAGGAGGTATTCTATTCCCATTTCACAGATGAAAAGAATAAGGCTTGGTGAGCACACGAGGCTAGGAAGAGGTGGCACTGGCCAGAAACCCAGATGGGGGGCCCTTTTCACTAGCTTAGAATGGCCCTGCAGAATTAGGAAGAACAGTTTAAGACCATTTTCTCTTCTGCTTCCCAGCTACCCCTGACCAGGAGTAAGAGGGCTTGAAAGAGGGCCCTTGGTCTGAGAAGTAACTGAGTCCCATGATTTAATTCTGTGAAGCAGGGTTCCTTGTGGAATGAGGGCAGAAGGTAAGCACAGCTATTGTATTAGCAGCAAAACCCCAACATGTTGCAGAGAGCACAGTCCCTGGAAGCCAGGGCTTTCCTCTCAATGTCCTAGTACGGGGGAAAGAGAATAGAAGCACTGGTGAAATACTACCTCACGAGTCTCCAGCCCAAGCTGCAGCTCCCCATCGAGGTCTTCTAGACAGGGAATCAGCCCAGCAGAGGAGCCTGGAATTGCAGGTGATGATTCCAAGTCTCCCTTGCTAAAATTGCTGGTTTCCCACAGATTTGTATCCCACAACTTAGCTGCCTCACTCTGTGAGATAAGACTCCCTGAGTTTGGTTGGGAGCAGGTCCCCCTCCCTAAGCTAAAGAATTGGCAGGGGCAGTGATATACTTTGGATGTTTGGCCCTCCTCACCCCGCACCCCGACAATCTCATGCTGAACTATAATCCCCAATGTTGGAGATGGGGCCTGGTCAGAAGTGTTTGGATCATGGGAACGGACCCCTCATGAATGGCTTGGGCCATCCCGTTGGTGATAAGTGAGCTCTCACTCTGAGTTCATATGAGAACCCGTCTTTCTAAAGTGTGTGGCACCTTCCCACTATACACACTCACTCTCTCTCCCTCCCATTTTTGCCAGGGGAGGTGACTGCTTTCGCTTCAGCTTCTGCCATGAGTAAAAGCTTCCTGAGACCTCCCCAGAAGCAGATGCCAGCACCATGCTTCCTGCACAGCTTACAGCACCATGAGCCAATTAAACCTCTTTTCTTATAAATTACCCAGTCTCTGATATTTCTTTATAGCAACACAAGCACAGCCTAATACAGGGGGTTACCTCCCCCATTTTCACCTCCAGCTCCCTAACATGACTGTTGATGTCTTGATGGAATGTGCAGGTTTGGGGGCTGGTTAGGCTGGTAGGTCTTTTTCTTTCCTTTTTTGTTTTCCATTAGCAACAAGAACTGCTCCCACAGCCACGTTCTCTCTCTCTCTCTCTCTCTCTCAGCACTTGGAGAAATGCATGGAAACAGGGTCTCCAGCCCTTCAGCCACTCCTACCCCTCCCACCCACCAAAGCACTGCCTGTTCTCCTGTTTGGCAAGAGCATAAAACCAGGCTGACTGGGACTTGCAAGCTTTAATCAGAGAAGGTGGACTGGGGAGGGAGGTGGAGACCTGGGTGGGGTGCGGGGTGGACAGGAGAGATAAAGAAGGGGAGAAAGGATTGTTGAGGAAAAAGTGGGGGAGGGAAGAAGGAAAATGGAATAGAGAGAAGGGGGATACTGACTGATAAAGCAAGGAAGGAGTAAGATGGGAGAGAAGGACAGATAATAACGAGCGCTGTCTGTGGGAGCGCCATTTGTTTCAGAGCTGGGTTGTGCATGTTTCTGGCCCCATGCTCATGCAGGATTGGCTGAGGCTGACAATGGTTTTCCTGGGGGTGACCCAGGCTGAGCAGCAGAAAATAGAAACTGTTCTAATAGTAATGATAACATTAATAAATAAAAGAGACTAATGTCGAGGGTAATTGGGTTGCAAGAAAAACTCACTGCAGTGAGAGAGAAGCCATTTCACTGCCCATTTGACTTCAATTGGTGTCTAGTGAGGGCATTTTAAATGCCTTAGAAATGTAGTGTTTTTAAGCTAGGAGAAACCTCGGGCATCTTAGGGGTTGTTTAACCCCCTCATTTTACAGAGAAGGCTCAGAGAAACTAAATTATTTTCTCAACACCACTCAGCAAGTAAACAACAGACACTGACCTGGGGGAATCTTGACTTCCAGTTGGAGAAGCAGCTTCATAGAGCTGAGAGTCTGAGGTCTTTGGAGTTAGCTCTGAGTTCCAATCTGGTCCGGCCCCTCTGGCCCAGCAGGAGAGGCTTTCTCCTTTAGAGTTTCCTGTAAGGGAAGAGTTTTGAGAAATATTACAATAGAAAAATGAATGTTTTTCTTTTTTTCAACATGAGTCTTGGTCAAAAAATGCACTCCCTTGAGTATAGCAGGCACAATCTCTCCTCATGGTGTTGAAGGCACCACAAGGACAAGAACTCTCTAGATTAGCCCAAGATCCCAAAAAACCACAGGTCAGAGGGCATTCTGGATCTTTCAGTGAGAAGAACATATTATAAAGTATTCCACCCCAGAACGGGGACTGGACCCTTTTGCCCAAGTTACGTGATGCTTTACCAAGGTTTTCCTTTTCCTTTCCTCATCCCAGGTCTATTCCTATCCCTCCCCATCCATCCACTTCACAGTGTAGGCCCGCACTGTCCAATATGGCAGACACTCACTAACGTGGCTATTTAAATTTAAATTCATTAAAATTAAATAAAATGTAAAATTCCGTTCCCTGTACTTGAAGAGTGACGTGAAGCCAGTGACTACCATATTGAACAACACAGTACTGAACATTTCTATTACTACAGAAAATAATAATGAATATTAATGGTATAGGCCCACTTCTGTGGTTTGGTTGTTATGTTTGTCTTAATAGTTTCCACTAAAAATTGCTACAAGCCCAGGCATTGGCTGGTTTGCAGATCCCTGAACTTGAGGACAGCATTGCTTCACATTCCTTCCTGACTGCTCGTTGACTGTTTGTTGAGGGCACTGCAGGTGCGTGCCCCTGCGAGCGGGTCCTGTGCCTCCCTCTGGAGTAGCAGAGTAGGAAGGGGTAACTCCTTGCTGCCTGTAGTGTACTGACTTGCTGATGTCTTTCTTTCTTCATCTTCATCCCTGACTTTCTCTGTTACTTCCCCATGTCCCTGGTGACTGCGGGTTAAATGGCTTGACCAGTTCTTCAAGCTCCAAGGACCTGCCGGGTTGAGCTCATCATGAGGTTGGGGGATGGGATTGATCACCAAATTCCTAACTGACTCACCCCTCCTCCCCACTTTTCTACTTTCCCTTTCCTCACCAAGACTACAATTTCCAGTCCAATATATGTGCTAACAATGAGAGATCAGCCACAGCTACCTGCAAGTTGGAATCCCAAGACAAAAACCCAGACTCATGTTTCCAGGCAATTACTGGTTTCTCCTAGAAAGAAAGGAAAGGAGAGATAGGGAGGAAGAAAGAGCTTCCTCAAGTGCTGTTTATTTTGCCAACTGAGTGAATGGAAACAAGACTAGTGGAAGATCATACCCACCAATTTCCTCAACCATACAGAATGCTCATCTGTCTTGGCTTCTTTAGTTCTTCTTCCCAGCTAAAATTCCTTCTGCTTGCTCAGATGTCTTATTTGTTCACTCATTCATTCACCTACTCATTTTTCTAACCAAAGATTCTGATTTCTGCCTATCAGAAACACCTGGGGAGTCTTTTTCAAAGCACACAAGCCCAAACAATAGCCCAGACAAACCGAATCTGAGTTCATGAATGATGGGATGAGGGCAGGGAGGGAGGGGCACAGAGAGTGGAAGGGGAATAGGGCCTGGGCTTGTATGTTTTGCCAAACATTCTTGACTTATTCTGTTGTTGGTTCTTGGGTAGGAAGCCCTTCATTCATTTATTCCTTTCTTCATCACTCATCCAGCAAACATCCCTTGAATGCCAAGGATACGTTAGCTGATGGGTAGACAATGGAGCCGAGGTTCAAATGCATAGGTTCTCAGGCTTGGCTACACAACAAAAATAGCTTGAGAATTTTGAATATCCTGATGCCCAGGTCACGTTCCGGAACAATTCATCAGAATCTCTTGAGGGAGGGACCCAGGCATCAGCATTCTTTAAAGTATTTCATGTGACTCCAATATTGCAGCGTCAGGATGGAAGAAGTCTATGAAGTCATCGTGGGGAGGTTGCACTTAGCCATGTTGAGGAGATCAACAAAGCTTCCCTATGGATGGACGCAGTCACAGTGAGCATCCTAGCCAGCTACACATCTTTAGTAGCCTTCATCAAGCAGGGAATAGGGCTGGCAAGATGGAGAGGACTGACCCAAAGCAGAGTTGGAAAGGGCAGAGGTCTGAGTGCCATCCAGAGAAGGAAGAAGCCTACCTCAACCCCTCAAGTTGTTCAGAGCACAAACTTGAAGTAGCCTCGCCTTATTAACAACATGAAATCTGTTTTGAAACAAGATGCTCCTATGGTCACAGAGATGCCACCATTTCCAGAGGAATGGCCACTGGATGGGAGCAGGGGTGTCCGTCTCTCACCTCATTCCACTATTTTTACTCTTTTGTCAATATCTTTGTCCATGCTTTTCACAGCATTTTTTGAGCACCTACCCTCAGTCAGGTACCTTGCCAGACACTGGAGACCTAGAAATGAAAAAGACTTGATTCCAGGCCAGGCACGGTGACTCATGCCTATAATCCCAGCACTTTGGGAGGCCAAGGCAGGTAGGTCACTTGAGGCCAGGAGTTCAAGACCAGCCTGGCCAACATGGTGAAACCCCGTCTCTACTACGAATACAAAGATTATCTGGGCATGGTGGCAGGCACCTGTAATCCCAGCTGCTTGGGAGGCTGAGGCAGGAGAACCACTTGAACCCGGGAGGCAGAGGTTGCCGTGTCATTGCACTCCAGCCTGGGTGTCAGAGCAAGACTCTGTCTCAGGGAAAAACAAACAAACAAACAAACAAGGCTTTGTTCCAACCCCTAGTGAGTTCATGATCTTGGGTAGGATGTAAGACCTGGGCATCTGATCTCAGTTTCTTTGACCATACATTGAGCAAATGATGAAGGAAAATCTCTGAGGTTCTAAAAGGCCTTAACGTCACACGCTTCTGTGACACTCTGATGGGGGTTAAAATGGAGAGATGTCTTTTGCCTCTTAAGCTGACTTTTCTAGGTGGCTGGTGGATCGATAATTTACTTTTTTGGTGTTTCGAGGCTGGTCCAGCTCTCCACTTCTAGAAATCAAAGTAAATCTAAATCACATGTCCACAACCAAAAATTTGGCTCTGACGAGAGACATGCATTCCGCTGAGCCTGGAGTAGATGTGTGGCAAGACCCAGCCCTTTCCCTTTCACTCTTCAGGGATCCCCATCTCCTGTCTGTCCCATCCCAGAAACAGCACCATGTAAGAACTTCTACCTATTGAGGCATTGCCCTGTGCATTTCTACTTACAGAGCAGTCTGTTTATCTATGTTGTGGTGTTCCAAGTCCAAAGCCTGATCAGTTTGCTTCTGCCTAGCAGCTCTTAGAGGTGGCCCCTCCTCAGGAAGTTCTCATAGGCCGTTAAGGGTTTCTCAACGCAGAGTAAGAGCCTTCCAAATGTGAGGGAAAAGTTAGTGGAGTTCACTAGCTTTAGTGAAAGTTAAACAGTTAGATCTGTTCTGCAGGGCACCAATTCTCTTCTCTTTTATCATACAATTTCCAAAAACCGCAAAAGGAAGGCTATGCTATAGTTGGGGAAGGGGTGGCAGGGGGCAAGAATGTTAGAATGAAGCAAGGACTGGGTTGAAATCCTAGCTTCTTTACTTATAATTAGGCTGAGCCAATATGAAGTTGATGATATTTTTCCATTTTCCACCCACAAAAGCAGTAATTCCATGTTTCAACTCAAAATAACGATTAATTTACACTCTCTATGTCTCAGTTTGTTCATCTGTAAAGTAGGGGTAAAGTTATATATCTGCCCGGATTAAGAAGCTTAAATGAGAAGAGTAGTAATGTGCTCAGAAAGCACCTGAACATACCCTTTTCATATGAAAATCGAATAGTCCACATCTACTACATGCCAGGCCAGTGGTTCAAAAATGGCAGCCAGCATTATTATAATAGGTTCTTTGACAACATTTTTTGACATCA
>NW_012101721.1:3217563-3219878 GCF_000951045.1 Mandrillus leucophaeus
GGCCACTTGGGCTGAATTTCCATCACAAGTTTAGTAAAACCTCTTTAAAACTCAAAACCTAAAGGTTTATCTTGAAAATGCAAGGGATAATGACCCCTCAAGCTCTATGTCACATGATGCAGGTGGTAAAATCCATCATCTTCTTTGATTCTCATAATGATCCTTAAATGAGGCAGGACAGGAGATATTGTTCAGAGTTTGCAGAGGTAGAAATTGAAGCTTGAAGATGGGGAAGTTCCAGGGTTGAGACCTGAGTCCAGGTCTTCTAATGCTCCTATTCTGAAGCCCTCCAAGGAAGGACAACAAGGAAGGACAGGAAGGTTCTTATCTGTTGACTGGAGCTGGAAGGAGTGACCTTTGTCAGGTCCTATGGACCAGGTGTCCAATCGCCTTTAGCTCTGGACAGAGCAGCATCTCCTCCCGTCCTCCTGGTCCTGGGAGATTAACCAACCAGCAAATAATCATGGATTGAGACGTATTTTGCTGAAGGTATCATGGAAGTTACAAAGAAGGATGATTTCTGCTCTGACTTACAGAACTCATGGCCTAAATGGGGAGCCAAGACCAGCAGACATTTATGATGAGTAGCGACAGCATCACGTTCAGTTTATTTGAGAGTTTGTCCAATGTCAAAGCACGTTATTACTTGGTGTTATAATCTCCTCTATATCTGTCTGTATATAAAGCATTTGGCTTGATGGGCTCTGGAAAGCATAAATGTGAAGCTTTTATTATCATTATTATTACTTAGATTATTTTTCACTGGACTGCACACTACTTGAGGGTGAAGCTATGTTTTCTTCATCTTTGTGGCCTCTGCACATCATCTTGCATGCTTTGAAGGAAATACAGAATTAATATTTGCAAATGTTGAATGAATGAAGGTCATTTAAACTTCACAAAAAGTCTGTGGAGTCATTTTTTTCCTGGAAAGACAAGGAATTTGAGACACAAGTAGGGAAAGTGATACACAATTAGTGACAGAGCTCCTGGGACAAGAAGATATCCTATGCCAAGTGCAAAGGGAAGACATGAGAATTCCGCACTAGGAAGGTCAAGGAAGACTTCATGGAGGAGATGTCACTTTTATAGGCTCTTTCATGAGTGAGTTTCAGAAAGGCACAAAAGAAAGAGGTATCAATGAGGGGGAACTGCATGAACAAACCTCTGAACAGGCAGGAATGCACCACACAGAGAAGGTTCAGGGACAAAGGGTCCAACCAGGTAGGCAGGGACCAGGTCTGGGAGGGCCTTGAACATCAAGCTGAAGGTCGAGGCCAGGATTGGGGCACCACCCGGATCACTGTCCACCTGAGGACACCAATTTTGGGCCTCTGTCCATCCAATGTGGGGGTTCTGTGTTGGTGCTAGTGAGTATCAGATCCAGGAAGCATGGGAGCGCTTTCACCCAGGACAGGACAGGGCCGTGTGCTGGGCAATGTGAGTCATTCGTCATCACCAGGAAAAGGTGAGCAATCTGCCCAGGCTCTAATGAGAAAGATTGGAGCCCACAAGCACATGTTTATTACTGAAGGTGCCACATTAATTATGGACTCTGAAAGGGGAGGGAGAAGTCGTAAGCTCACACTGGGAAGCAGAGGACTGCCATCCACCTGGAAGAAGTGGCCAGAGTGATGTGCATGCTACTCTGAGCCTAGCCTCCAGGGCTCATGCTCAACGCCCTGAGAAATATCCACACAGCTCGCATTCATTCATTTGCTCAGCACATATTCCTTAAACACCAACTGGGCACAAGGCACCTGTGTAAAGGCCTGGGCTCGGTGCCCTGGAGGACCTCAGAATCTAGTGACTGTTGGAGACAGATGCACAATCAGATATTTGGGATAAAATCTGCTGGGATACAGTCAAAATGTGGGCACCTCACCTAGCCTAGGGGTGACCAGGATGGGTAGGAGTTAGCTAAAGCACCATTGTAAGGCACTTAAGGGGACTGATTCTTTAGTCTGTCAGCAACGCGAGCCACTGAAAGAATGGAGAAGGAAGTCACATGGTCAGATACGCTCTATTGCACTGCACATCACCCCTGCCTCCTGATGGGCCCTTCTCTCGTCTCTCCTTCTGCCTTGCCTGTCCTGGATTCCATCTCTTCTGGGACAAGGGGCTATGCTATGGGGCTTCTGGAATTGGTTTGTCCACAGCTGGGCATATGTTTGAGGGCAGGACAACCACAGGTGGGATTCATACCACATGGACTAAGTGCTCATTTTGTTGCCTCCACCCAGCCCCAAAGAGCTACTGAGGCTCCCCTTGGCCTAAGGTATAAGGCAGCTACACCAGACCAAGAGCCATCATGA
>NW_012101721.1:3222493-3227718 GCF_000951045.1 Mandrillus leucophaeus
CTCCGAAGCCCATGTCACATCCACAGTGGAGAAGGATCTGATGTGGCAAAGGACCTGGGTGGTCCAGACACAGGGTCCTCCTGAACTCTTTTCTTCCCCATGTGTGGAGCTGGAGCAAGCCATGCCCTGTAAGAGCCTCAGCCCTCCCTCTGCTGCAAACGCGATGGTCACTCTTACCCCAGAGCTGATTTTGAGAATTAAAGGATTACATATATAAAGTGCCTGGTACAGAACAGAGTAGGTTCTTTATCAGTGGCCTAAGGTCACTAGGACATGGGGTAGGGACTCTGATAGAAGCATAAGAAGGGCTCAGGGAGGACAGGGAGGTGGCGGAGCTGAAAGCCAAGAGAAGCTTCCTTACACACACACACAGGGACACCACGCTGGGGAGAGGTTTCTGACTTTCGAGACCCTGAGGGAAGGGTCCCCTCCCACTAGAAACTGTACTGGAAAGTGAGAGAGAAAAAGTGAGCAACGCAATTACCGTACCCAATGGCAACCAGATGCCGGATCCAGCAAAGGCTGGGAGCCTTAATTGGGGATTAGAGGCGGAACTTTATCGACGCACTGCTTTGGTAGCCTCATTAAAAGCTGGAAAATTCTCCATGCAGGTGCAGTGATGTTTTGTGAAGTGACCTGGAGGCTGGCTAAGCCCTAGGGAGCATCCTGCCCTGGGTGGACACTTTGGTAGCTTGCCCTTCTCCTGCCCAGTGTGACAGGAGTTTGCCCTTCCCATCTTCACTCTCCTGCAGCACCTGCCCTGAGTGACAGAGAGTGAAGACAGACTCACAAAAAGACTTGGGCCCATTTGGGGCCAGGTGATTGTGTGAGGCAATCCTGGTGTCCCCATATTTCTTGTCTGCCCAGGGGCCACTTGGGCTGAATTTCCATCACAAGTTTAGTAAAACCTCTTTAAAACTCAAAACCTAAAGGTTTATCTTGAAAATGCAAGGGATAATGACCCCTCAAGCTCTATGTCACATGATGCAGGTGGTAAAATCCATCATCTTCTTTGATTCTCATAATGATCCTTAAATGAGGCAGGACAGGAGATATTGTTCAGATTTTGCAGAGGTAGAAATTGAAGCTTGAAGATGGGGAAGTTCCAGGGTTGAGACCTGAGTCCAGGTCTTCTAATGCTCCTATTCTGAAGCCCTCCAAGGAAGGACAACAAGGAAGGACAGGAAGGTTCTTATCTGTTGACTGGAGCTGGAAGGAGTGACCTTTGTCAGGTCCTATGGACCAGGTGTCCAATCGCCTTTAGCTCTGGACAGAGCAGCATCTCCTCCCGTCCTCCTGGTCCTGGGAGATTAACCAACCAGCAAATAATCATGGATTGAGACGTATTTTGCTGAAGGTATCATGGAAGTTACAAAGAAGGATGATTTCTGCTCTGACTTACAGAACTCATGGCCTAAATGGGGAGCCAAGACCAGCAGACATTTATGATGAGTAGCGACAGCATCACGTTCAGTTTATTTGAGAGTTTGTCCAATGTCAAAGCACGTTATTACTTGGTGTTATAATCTCCTCTATATCTGTCTGTATATAAAGCATTTGGCTTGATGGGCTCTGGAAAGCATAAATGTGAAGCTTTTATTATCATTATTATTACTTAGATTATTTTTCACTGGACTGCACACTACTTGAGGGTGAAGCTATGCTTTCTTCATCTTTGTGGCCTCTGCACATCATCTTGCATGCTTTGAAGGAAATACAGAATTAATGTTTGCAAATGCTGAATGAATGAAGGTCATTTAACTTCACAAAAAGTCTGTGGAGTCATTTTTTTCCTGGAAAGACAAGGAATCTGAGACACAAGAAGGGAAAGTGATACACAATCAGTGACAGAGCTCCTGGGACAAGAAGATATCCTATGCCAAATGTAAAAGGAAGACATGGGAATTCCGCACTAGGAAGGTCAGGGAAGACTTCACGGAGGAGATGTCACTTTTATAGGCTTTTCATGAGTGAGTTTCAGAAAGGCACAAAAGAAAGAGGTATCAATGAGGGGGAACTGCATGAACAAACCCCTGAACAGGCAGGAATGCACTGTACAGAGAAGGTTCAGGGACAAAGGGTCCAACCAGGTAGGCAGGGACCAGGTCTGGAAGGGCCTTGAACATCAAGCTGAAGGTCGAGGCCAGGACTGGGGCACCACCCGGATCACTGTCCACCTGAGGACACCAATTTTGGGCCTCTGTCCATCCAATGTGGGGGTTCTGTGTTGGTGCTAGTGAGTATCAGATCCAGGAAACATGGGAGCGCTTTCACCCAGGACAGGACAGGGCCGTGTGCTGGGCAATGTGAGTCATTCGTCATCACCAGGAAAAGGTGAGCAATCTGCCCAGGCTCTAATGAGAAAGATTGGAGCCCACAAGCACATGTTTATTACTGAAGGTGCCACATTAATTATGGACTCTGAAAGGGGAGGGAGAAGTCGTGAGCTCACGCTGGGAAGCAGAGGACTGCCATCCACCTGGAAGAAGTGGCCAGAGTGATGTGCATGCTACTCTGAGCCTAGCCTCCAGGGCTCATGCTCAACGCCCTGAGAAATATCCACACAGCTCGCATTCATTCATTTGCTCAGCACATATTCCTTAAACACCAACTGGGCACAAGGCACCTGTGTAAAGGCCTGGGCTCGGTGCCCTGGAGGACCTCAGAATCTAGTGACTGTTGGAGACAGGTGCACAATCAGATATTTGGGATAAAATCTGCTGGGATACAGTCAAAATGTGGGCACCTCACCTAGCCTAGGGGTGACCAGGATGGGTAGGAGTTAGCTAAAGCACCATTGTAAGGCACTTAAGGGGACTGATTCTTTAGTCTGTCAGCAACGTGAGCCACTGAAAGAATGGAGAAGGAAGTCAGATGGTCAGATACGCTCTATTGCACTGCACATCACCCCTGCCTCCTGATGGGGCCTTCTCTCGTCTCTCCTTCTGCCTTGCCTGTCCTGGATTCCATCTCTTCTGGGACAAGTGGTTATGCTATGGGGCTTCTGGAATTGGTTTGTCCACAGCTGGGCATATGTTTGAGGGCAGGACGACCACAGGTGGGATTCATACCACATGGACTAAGTGCTCATTTTGTTGCCTCCACCCAGCCCCAAAGAGCTACTGATGCTCCCCTTGGCCTAAGGTATAGGGCAGCTACACCAGACCAAGAGCCATCATGAGACCTTAGAATCAGAATGAGGGGGCTGGAGCCTCCTAGAGACCACCTGGTGAGAAAGAGTGCAACAGCCCTGAGCAGGACTCTGAAAGACCCCAGGCCCCTGGCACAGGAGCTCTGTCATCCTGATTCACCTCTCAGGCCTTAGTAAGCTCTCTTCTCTCTACCTGGTCCTCTTCTCCACTCTGCCCTCCCTCCTGCTCTCTCTTCTCATTTCCACTGCCCATCCACCTGGGCAAGGTAATCGTTGCTCTTCCCAAATCCTTGGAAAACAGAACCCTGATCCTAGTAAGAGAGGGGAGCAGGATTAGGGAAGGAAGGAGCCCAGACCAGAATTCAGAAAGCATGTGTCCAAGGTTCAGTTCAGTGCTGAGTGCACAACCTGGTGGAATTGTGAATGAATAGATGAGCACTGGATCTCAACTCTTTCTATCTCTGACTTTGGAAGGGTCACTTTACTATCTAGACTCTTCTGAGTCTTCCACATCTGTGAAATACTGAGTACAAAGTGTCCTGCATAGAATTGCTGAGATGATCTGTTATGGTAGCTATGAGTCCAGCATAACACCCAATACTCAGGAAGTATCAGGAGATTCTTACAAAAATACAACTCTGACATGTGTAAGTTCTTGTGGAAGGAACATATCCAAAGTAGGAAATTAAATCTCCTTGAGGGGGAAAGATCCTTTTCACAGCCGTGGACTTTCAGGATGGTCATTTTTGAGACACTTGTTTCCACTGAAATTGAGATTTTAAAAGGCTTAGTGACTTGGCCAAGGTCACACCACTGGTTCTCAACCTTGGTCTTCTTTCATTCCATCATTCAAAGACATTCAACAAACAATTCATTACATCCTCACCAGATGCCAGGCACACCCAGGATTCTCTCCATTATACCCTACCTGGGTACAGGGCGGAGGCTCCCCAAATGCCTGTCATGAGAGACCATCTTATTCACCCTCCTCATCCCATAGGTGAGGAATAGAGCACTGCCTGGACACATCTACCAATCACCAGGATTGGAAGTGTAGAAGTAACTCTCAGGGACCTGCCTCTTGATTTCTGGCCTGGGATCCTTCCTTCCCTAATATCTGTCCCTCCTCTTGCTAAGATTAGGGCTCTGTTTCCCAAGGATTTGAGAACAGCAATGCCTAGATGGATGGGTAGTGGCAACAGGAAGAGAGGGAGGGAGGGCAGAGTAGATAAGAGGCCCAGACAGAAGGAAGAGAGCTTGTTAAAGCCATATTGTACCCAAGACAGGAGAAGTGTTCAGCAGTGCCCTCCAGAAATATTCCAGGAGGTTCAGGTAAGGCTTAAGAAACTCCAGGTATGGAATGGTGGCAAAGCTCCTTCAGAGGAGTCTCCCAAGATCAGCTCCAGGGTCCTCTGTCTGCTCGTGGTATTTGGATGTAGAGTTCCTACTTGCACACCTGTCCATCCTTGGCTCCTCAGGGACTGTGTGGATAGGTGTAAGGCAGAGAAATGGAAGTGGAGGGGGAGGGAGGGAAGGAGAGACAATTATACCTCCTGTCCATATCCCATTCAAACTACTACCTCAGGGCAAACTCGTGTGTGTGTGCATGCACGTGTGTTCGAGCGTACATGCGTGCATGTGTGTGTGTATGAGTCAGGGTTCTTCAGAGAAACAGAACCAGTAGGATATGAATATATAAAGATTTATTATAAGGAATTGACTCACATGATTATGGAGATTGGCAAATTCAAAATCTGCAGGATGGGCCAGCAGACTGGAGACCCAAGAGAGCTGATGTTCCAGTTCAAGTCCAAAAGCTATCTGCCATAGACCAGAAAGGGCTGATACTGTAGATGAAATCTGAGGAGAACCTGCTGGAGAATTCTGTTTTGCTTAGAGAAAGCTGGTCTTTCTGTTCTGTCTAAGACTTCAACTGCTTGGACAAGGCCCACCTGCATTATGAAGGGCAAACTCTTGACTTGAAGTCTACCAACTGATATGCAAATCTTATCCAAAAACACTGTCACAGAAACACCTAGAATAATGTTTAACAAAATATCTGGCACCCCATGGC
>NW_012101721.1:3227768-3232568 GCF_000951045.1 Mandrillus leucophaeus
AACTCTCAGGGACCTGCCTCTTGATTTCTGGCCTGGGATCCTTCCTTCCCTAATATCTGTCCCTCCTCTTGCTAAGATTAGGGCTCTGTTTCCCAAGGATTTGAGAACAGCAATGCCTAGATGGATGGGTAGTGGCAACAAGAAGAGAGGGAGGGAGGGCAGAGTAGATAAGAGGCCCAGACAGAAGGAAGAGAGCTTGTTAAAGCCATATTGTACCCAAGACAGGAGAAGTGTTCAGCAGTGCCCTCCAGAAATATTCCAGGAGGTTCAGGTAAGGCTTAAGAAACTCCAGGTATGGAATGGTGGCAAAGCTCCTTCAGAGGAGTCTCCCAAGATCAGCTCCAGGGTCCTCTGTCTGCTCGTGGTATTTGGATGTAGAGTTCCTACTTGCACACCTGTCCATCCTTGGCTCCTCAGGGACTGTGTGGATAGGTGTAAGGCAGAGAAATGGAAGTGGAGGGGGAGGGAGGGAAGGAGAGACAATTATACCTCCTGTCCATATCCCATTCAAACTACTACCTCAGGGCAAACTCGTGTGTGTGTGCATGCACGTGTGTTCGAGCGTACATGCGTGCATGTGTGTGTGTATGAGTCAGGGTTCTTCAGAGAAACAGAACCAGTAGGATATGAATATATAAAGATTTATTATAAGGAATTGACTCACATGATTATGGAGATTGGCAAATTCAAAATCTGCAGGGTGGGCCAGCAGACTGGAGACCCAAGAGAGCTGATGTTCCAGTTCAAGTCCAAAAGCTATCTGCCATAGACCAGAAAGGGCTGATACTGTAGATGAAATCTGAGGAGAACCTGCTGGAGAATTCTGTTTTGCTTAGAGAAAGCTGGTCTTTCTGTTCTGTCTAAGACTTCAACTGCTTGGACAAGGCCCACCTGCATTATGAAGGGCAATCTCTTGACTTGAAGTCTACCAACTGATATGCAAATCTTATCCAAAAACACTGTCACAGAAACACCTAGAATAATGTTTAACAAAATATCTGGCACCCCATGGCCTAGTCAAGTTGACACATTAACCATCACTGTGTGTGGGGGTGGGGTGGGAGGAGTGTGGTGTTTGGTGGAGGAGTTGAAGGCCTAGTGTCTCTCACACTCAAGCCAGGAAAGGTTCCTGCCATGGAATTTAGTCATGAGAAACCAAATCTCATTGAAATGTCCTCTCAGCAAGTCTGAGGAGATTATGCTTGGACCTGAGTGTGAGCATGTACCCATACCAGTGTAGACTGACTATGTCTCCTAGTGGGGGTCCTGTATGTTGGCGTTTTGTGCCATTCTCTGTCCAGGTCTGGGTGTCAGGGGGTGGGTGTGGCCAGATAATGGTCACAAGGAGCCCGGGGCTCTCTCAGTCCTGGCCAAGGAATTGACCCTCTGTTTCACACACCTGCACTGACTGCCACTTCCCCAGAGCTAATGACATGTCGCTGTCCAGAAAAACTCTCAACGTTCAGGGTTCTCTTAGCGAGATCACACAAGCACTAAGTGGAAAGTGCCATGTCAAAATACTCAGTGTCAGGCTGATACATTGACTAGGGGGCCAGCTGCACCACCTAGCCCAAGATGCAAGTGGTATATGTTTATCAAGCCAAAAAATGTCACCCAGAACACAGAGCATATCCTGGTATTCTCAAAACAGGAGCTAGCTCCCAATTATCTAATGAGAAATGCCACTGTTTGCCTCACTCATCTGGTCTTGCCAGTGTCATCTGGTCTCACCTGACACTCTTACCTAAACTGCACCTCTCCTGCTGGAATTCAATCCTATTTCCTTTTTTCAGTGTCTATTATAGAAATGAGGAACAGCCAGCTGCCCTCCACACTCCAAGGCCTCTATTTTCTCCCTAACTAGTGCTGCTGCTTCTACCACACTCACATTCCTATCTCTGCACTGTCTTATCTTCCCTGTGGTCTATTCCCCATTCCTGTGCAGCACCATGCTGGTTTCATTTCTACAGCTTTGCCCTCATTTTCATATATGGCAAAATGAGGTTCCTTTCTTAGTTCTTCTTTCTGAAAATTGTTTTAGCTATTCGTGCCCTTTATTCCATCATGTGACTTTCGTAATTATTTTGTCGAATTTCTGAAATACGCTTCTGGGTTTCTGATTAGAACTGCATCAAACGTAAAGATTAATTGGAAAGAAATGATAGCTTCACAGTGCAGAGTCTTCACATTCATAAATGTGTTACATCTCTCCACTTGTTTGTTTTCATATAATTTTCTCCAGCAAGGTCTTGTAGTTTTGTGGTTAGGTTTATTGGTTTGGGTTCCCCAAGAAGCAGCCTCTGAGTCAACGGTTCAAGCACAGTTTACTGAGAGGTACAAGAAATGTGGGGAGAGGTGATACAGGGGAGGAAGGCAGACAATAAAGGCTGCATTAATAAACCAGCTTCCCACTGGGTAACTGGAGCTTAATCCTGTAGGAACACTCTGGAAAACAATGCAATATACATGCTGCAGAATTATTTCAGCCAGAGGCAAGGGAGCTGGGATATTTATACCCCAACCTCCATCACTCCTTGGTTAAGGGCTTCCCTTGGAAAAATGTTAACTCCCAGGTACTTCTGTCTGGGGCATGCAGGCAAATAAGTTCCCACCTCCCTGCCCTGAAGGTGAAGGAGCTGGTGTCACAAAGAAAAGGTGAGGACAACCAAAGTGGTATCAGCACAGGATCCATAGCATCTGCCTTAGGCAGCTTGCAGGAGAGATTATCTTTCTCTAGGAGGAAATCTAAGGCAATGGGTGAGAATGATAGGCAGTGTAACAGAGGTAATAGCTTCCTATATAGTCAAGCTGCTGTCTGAGGTTGTAAAGGCAGCTATGCTAGCAGTTTTTGAGCAGAAGCTGGTGGATAAGTCAAGGATGTGTAGAAGGGATTCCATCCTTAAAAAGTTTGGACAAGAGCAGTGATTCACAGCCTTTTCCTACAGAGATCCTCTTGACAATGCTACTAACCTGAGACAAGTATTATACAAATATAATTCCCAGCTCTTTCACCCAAGAAGGGTATCAGAATGCAAGTTACAAACTATAACCCTAGATCCACTGTAATTTATGTGGATTTTTTGATGCAATGAATCATTTGCAACTTTTATTACTTGGTTGTTTGCCCCCAGCTGTGTGCAGCACTCACTCTGACTCCCGACAACACACTAGCTGTCCCAATCACCCAGTGACTGGGAACGTCAGGGCCAGATGCTTTCTGAGGGTCTGACCCATGTCACTATTACTGAAGGTGCCACATTAATTATGGACTCTGAAAGGGGAGGCGGAAGTAATGAGCGCACGCTGGGAAGCAGAGGACTGCCATCCATCTGGAAGAAGTGGCCAGAATGAGGTGCACGCTACTCCAAGCACCCCCCGATTGGGAACTTCAGGGCCAGATGCTTTCTGAGGGTCTGACTCGTGTCACTGACTTGAGTAGGCGGACAAGCCAGGGTGCTGTGTATGGGACCTGGCTCCCTGGTCCTCTGAGTTCCTCTTCCTCTGTTAGAAAATTGCTGGGCATGCTCAGCAATTTCATATCCATCCATTTGGAGTAAACATCACAATTAATTACTTGAGCCTGATCAATCCAGGTTTTGAGCACAGCAGGCTCCTAGAGGGGCTCACAGCTGGATAGCACCAGATGGAGCCTCTGAATAGAAAAACTTTTAGAATAAGCTTTCAGAGGGGTGATTTCTCTTTGGGAAGCTGAGACTGAGTGAATGACCAGGAGAGAAATCAAAAAATTTCCTGTAAGGGGCAGAAAAAACAAGGCACTCTTGACCCCAATGGATGTTCCATCAGTTGTCTTCATTCTGTCAATAAACTCCCAGAGCTGCCACCAGCACTTAACATGTCTCTTTCTGGATCCCTTCAGTAAATGTGAGTGCTTTGGGGGCCATGGAGTAATCAGTCAGAGAAGACCCTAATGGGTAGAGCCACCCCCACTCACCCCCACCCACTTATGGACAGAGAGGTAGAGGCAGACTTTAGCTAGTTCTCCTAGACACTCTTCTGTTCCTTGGTCAACTTGAATCTATTGTTGATAAAAAGATTCCCATATCACAACTGATGCCTTTGCAAATACAATATGCCTGGGAGTTGGATCTGGTAGGTAAGGTGTGTCAGAACAGACATTCCCCTGTCTCTCCAGGTTTCTTCAGCCAAACTTCTTCACTCTCAGATTCATTTTGGGGGCAGAGGTGCCATATTTAACTCAGTTCAATAAATATTGAGCCTCTGCTCCATGCACAGAGCTAGCCATTATCCAAGGCACTGGGAAGAACCACCCTCAAAGATGTGACAGTTTAAATGGAGAAATAGACAAGTAAAACACAAATGCTATTAGCTCAGTGCATTGTGTGAGTATGGTGATCCCTTTCCTCCCTTCTTCCTACATTCCCTGCCCCTTCCTTCCTTTCTTCCTTCTTTCCTTCCTTCCTTCCTTCCTTCCTTCCTTCCTTCCTTTCTAATATTTCTGTAGTCTATTAGGTACCATCATGTTTCTACTTGCTGAGAATGTAGTGACATGTAAAACAAATTCTTTGCTCATCTGAAGCTTGGATTCTAGTGGGAAAGCAAGGAAATTAACCAACTAACATCAATAAAATAACTTACTGTGAAAGAAAGTAAATCAGTTAGAGGGTAATGGGGCTACTATTTTATATATGGTGGTCAGAGACAGCTTCTCTGAGCAGATGATTTTTGAGCAGAGACCTAAGTAAAGTGAGGAAAGAAACTACAGGAAAATGCAGGGAGAGTTCTGAGCCTACGGAAGAGTACAGGCAAACAAACCGACAC
>NW_012101721.1:3237452-3239684 GCF_000951045.1 Mandrillus leucophaeus
AAAAAAAAAAAAAAAGAGCTGCACTCTGAGGATGCCCAAGAGGACTGCGCCTGGCTGGGGTTGGAAAGGGAGCTGATGGAAGGAGGATGCTGAATGCAGGGAGCAGCAATGCCCAGGCCCAGAGGCTCACCATGCAGGGCTCCTTCAAGGCACTGCAAGCGCTCTCTTCCTAGGAGCCTGTGCTTGATCCCCCCAGGGCTCCTAGGGTGGTCTGTGAAGCACAAGATTCATAAGGAGAGAGAGAGCATGACTGGGAATCAGGAGGCTGACTTTCTGGGATATTCCTTTCCCTTCTTACTCTTGGTTTCCCCACCCAGAAATGCAGGATGAGCACTTGCCCTCTCTGAGCACTGAACAGGCTGAAGGTCACGCAGTCCTTGCCACATACAGTGGGAACTCTGGTTCTGAGCAGGCAGAGCCACACCTGCCTTCTCAGCCCCACCCTGTAGGTGATCATCAGAACCTGAGGGCCCACTTGCAAGTCGGGCCATTCTCATCCTCACCTGGTCTCTGATCTCCCCTAAGGCTCAGATCCTGCTGACTCCTGGCTGGGAACCATTCCTTTGTCTCTAAGCAGGGACACTCTTTACTGGGACCCAGTGCCTGGCAACACAGTTGTAATGATAATGAAATCAGCTAGAACTGTCAACTTCCAGTCTGACTAGAGCAATGTAAAGCTGGCGTTTCTTCCTCCTCCTCTTGGAAATCACCTGAGAGCTAAGAGGCAAATGACAGCCAGGAACACAAGCCTCATCCTCACAAAGTAGCAGAGACCTGAAACCTGGAACCACAAGATAAATAAAGGGCCAACAAAATAAAGAAGGTGACATTGGAAGAAGAGCAGAGAGGATGTCCTAGCAGTGGAGTTCAGAGAGAACTTTCAAAATACGTTTCTGGAAGATAAGAAGCCCTCCTTGAGATATAAAACCCATACTCCCTGATTTCAAAACCAGAACGGAGTAAGACCATGAGGGTGGTGACAGGAAATACACTAAACCTAATTTCACGAACAGAGAGCACAGGTCAAGATAAAGTGTCACACAGCAAGCCATATTTGCAAGAAACAGTACCCTTGTGACAATGGGGCAGAGAGAGGCTTTGTCTTGTGAATAGCCGCACAATTGCTCGTGTTCACTGGCTTCAGAGAAGTAAAGCCCTAAGCTGCCCATCAATAAAACCACGAGTCTTGACAAGAAATTCTGGTACCCTAGAAGGAAGCCCAGCCTGCCCCCTGCACGAACCAACTACAAGTAGCTGCTTCAGAATGAAACTCCTCTCCTTCAAAAATGAGTATTTGAATAACAGTCAGCACAGAATTTAAACAAAGACAAGGGAAAAGGAAGAAAGGAAAGGAAGAAAAAAATAGAAGATGAAGAGTTAATAGAAAAATATTTTCACTGAGCAGAATAAGTTGTGACTAAATATTTCACCATGATTTTAAAAAAAGAAAGTAATGAGGCAATTACTTCAGTGAAGCAAAAGCGCTGAACAAAGATGAGAGACATTACTACCTATTATCTAAAGGAGTAGGGGATTATATAGAGAATTAGCCCATATTGTCTAAAGAGATAGGGGTTTAAGAGTATTATATAAAGTTATAAAGGAAAATGCCAGAAAAATATAAATCTTCCAAATTACACACACAAGGGAAAGGGGAAAATAGTCCACATCAAGTTTTCTAAAGTGTTAAACAGAAAGCGTAGCATAAAACAATGACAGAACTGCAACCAAATATATGTCATCTGAATGCAAATTAATAAGCTAAAATCACTTATCAAAAGAAAAAGACCTCAGATTGTATCACAAAGTAAAACCAACTCTGCTGCATATAAAAGCACACCTAAAAGAAAGGGATTTAGAAAGGTTACAAATAAAGGAACAGACCATGCTATAGCAAATACATGCACAGAAAAATGAAACAGGTCATGATCTAAATATCAGAAAGGCTGGATTTGGATGCAAAGAATTAACTGAGACAAAGAATGATACGTTGTAATGCTAAAAGATACAATATTGCAAGATCTCACTCCTCAGTGGAAACTAAAAGGTTGAGAGTACAATAGTGGTTACCAGAGGATGGCCAGGAGGGGAAGGAGGAGGAGATGGTGAGAGATTGGAAAGGAAGGAGGAGATGGTAAGAGACTGGAGAGGATGGAGGAGATGGTGAGAGACTGGAGGGGATGGAGGAGATGGTGAGAGACTGGAGAGGATGGAGGAGATGGTGAGAGATTG
>NW_012101721.1:3239734-3241117 GCF_000951045.1 Mandrillus leucophaeus
GTTTCTGGAAGATAAGAAGCCCTCCTTGAGATATAAAACCCATACTCCCTGATTTCAAAACCAGAACGGAGTAAGACCATGAGGGTGGTGACAGGAAATACACTAAACCTAATTTCACGAACAGAGAGCACAGGTCAAGATAAAGTGTCACACAGCAAGCCATATTTGCAAGAAACAGTACCCTTGTGACAATGGGGCAGAGAGAGGCTTTGTCTTGTGAATAGCCGCACAATTGCTCGTGTTCACTGGCTCCAGAGAAGTAAAGCCCTAAGCTGCCCATCAATAAAACCACGAGTCTTGACAAGAAATTCTGGTACCCTAGAAGGAAGCCCAGCCTGCCCCCTGCACGAACCAACTACAAGTAGCTGCTTCAGAATGAAACTCCTCTCCTTCAAAAATGACTATTTGAATAACAGTCAGCACAGAATTTAAACAAAGACAAGGGAAAAGGAAGAAAGGAAAGGAAGAAAAAAATAGAAGATGAAGAGTTAATAGAAAAATATTTTCACTGAGCAGAATAAGTTGTGACTAAATATTTCACCATGATTTTAAAAAAAGAAAGTAATGAGGCAATTACTTCAGTGAAGCAAAAGCGCTGAACAAAGATGAGAGACATTACTACCTATTATCTAAAGGAGTAGGGGATTATATAGAGAATTAGCCCATATTGTCTAAAGAGATAGGGGTTTAAGAGTATTATATAAAGTTATAAAGGAAAATGCCAGAAAAATATAAATCTTCCAAATTACACACACAAGGGAAAGGGGAAAATAGTCCACATCAAGTTTTCTAAAGTGTTAAACAGAAAGCGTAGCATAAAACAATGACAGAACTGCAACCAAATATATGTCATCTGAATGCAAATTAATAAGCTAAAATCACTTATCAAAAGAAAAAGACCTCAGATTGTATCACAAAGTAAAACCAACTCTGCTGCATATAAAAGCACACCTAAAAGAAAGGGATTTAGAAAGGTTACAAATAAAGGAACAGACCATGCTATAGCAAATACATGCACAGAAAAATGAAACAGGTCATGATCTAAATATCAGAAAGGCTGGATTTGGATGCAAAGAATTAACTGAGACAAAGAATGATACGTTGTAATGCTAAAAGATACAATATTGCAAGATCTCACTCCTCAGTGGAAACTAAAAGGTTGAGAGTACAATAGTGGTTACCAGAGGATGGCCAGGAGGGGAAGGAGGAGGAGATGGTGAGAGATTGGAAAGGAAGGAGGAGATGGTAAGAGACTGGAGAGGATGGAGGAGATGGTGAGAGACTGGAGGGGATGGAGGAGATGGTGAGAGACTGGAGAGGATGGAGGAGATGGTGAGAGATTGAAGAGAAATAAGGAGATGGTGAGAGATTGGTCGATAGGTG
>NW_012101721.1:3241167-3246705 GCF_000951045.1 Mandrillus leucophaeus
AATAAGGAGATGGTGAGAGATTGGTCGATAGGTGCAAGACTACATGGGATAGGAGGAATAAATTCCATTAGTCTACTGCATAGTAGGATGATTAGAGTATAACGTTAGAGCAGAATAATATATTGTATAATAATATAATATATTAGAGTATAATAATATATTGTATATAATATATCATATTAAAGTATAATAATATATTGTATCAAAATAGCTGGAAGAGAGGTTTTTGAAAGTTCTCTTCACAAGGAAATAATAACTGTTTAAGGTGATGGATATGTTAAATTCCCTGATTTCATCATTATACAATTTATATATATATGAAAACATCATGTTGTATGCCACAAATATGAACAATTGTTATGTGTCCATTACAGTTTTATAAAAGATACACTGCAGAATGAAATTTTTAAAGTCATGACTACTTATGCACAAAATAGCCTAATATCAATATTTATAAAGCAAAATTAACAGAAGATACAAGGAGATATAAGCAAAAATATATCAGGAGTAAAAGGCTTTCATTCAACTCTCTATAATCAAAGATCAAATGGATAAAAGTTAAGTTTACAGAAGACCAAAACAACATAACTTAAGTACATGTAATTTATATATTTCTAACTCTGAGCCCTCAAAACAGGAAAAAACGTCTTTATTTGAGTTGCAGCCAAAGGAAAAAAGTATAAAATTCATTCTCTGATTCTATTGCACTAAAACTAGAAATGAATAATTAAGGCAAAAATTTAAAATTCTCACTACTGCATGCGGAAAAATAATTAACATCTTTTTAAAACAACTCTCTTAGGTCCAAAATGCAAATAAATATGGCAGAATAGCTAGAGCATGCTAATTAAGACAATATATATATAAATCAGCTAAAGTAATATCAAGAGGGAAATTTGTTTTACTAAATACTAATAATAATCAAGAGTATATAAAATAAATGAGATAAGCATCCAATTCTAGATGTTATAAAAATAGAAACACCCCTAGAAAAGCAGAAGTATTTAATAGCTTATAGCAGAAATTAACACACTGATTTTAAAAGGAAAATATTAGAATAAATCCAAGAGCTTTGAGAAAAATAAATAAATAATCTAATTAATAAAAGAGAGAGAAAACAAAAATCCACAAAATAAGATGTATGGAGCAGGGAGAAACCACAGATATAGTGGAAATTAAAGCATTACTTTATTCAACTCTATATAAACACATTTGAAAATCTGAAAGGGATGAATCATCATATAAGTAATACAATTTACTAAACTGGCTCTACAAAAGAGAAAATCTAAACAGATCAATTACAAAAGAATAAACAGAAAAACTTGTCTAATTTCCTTTCATAAAACTACCAGGCCAGAAATTATTACAAAGGTTACTTTCTAAGCCTATTTTTAAGAGAAGAAAAAAAACTTTAAGCCATTTCTAAAAATCTTTATTTTCTAGAGCACAGAAAAGGAAGGAATTCTACTACACCCTATTGAATGAAACAAGCCTAACACTGATTCCAAAACCCAGCTGTAGACCAGCAACCTCATCAATATCTGACTTGGTCAGTTCAGGCTGCTATAACAAAAATGCCATGGACTGAGGGGCTCGAACAACAAACATTGATTCCTCACAATTCTGAAAGCTGGGAAGTCCAAGATCAAAGTGCTGGCAGATTATAAGGCTGAGAATGGCTGATTCCTGGCTTATAGACAGCCCGTTTCTCAAATCCACACAGGGTCCAGAGATCTGGATCTCACGTACTCTTTTAATAAGGGCATTAATCTCATCTTAAGGACCCACTCTCATGACTTTAATTCTCTCTCAAAGGCTCCATCATGCCAGAAGAAAACATTTTTCTTCTCATCTCAAAGTATGAATGGCCTAAGTACCACGTAACCTCAAAACTCATAAAAGAAAAACTGAAAATCTCACTAACAGGAATGTTTTTAAAGATCTGCATGGCAAAAACTTTCATGAGTAAGATAAAAAGACAAATTAAAAACAGAAAATATTTGCAAATCATATCACAATTTCTTTAATACATAAAGATTTCATAAATCAGTAAGAAAAGTAAAACCTAACAGCACAATAGAAAAAAAAATGAACAAAATGATATGGAACCATTTACTGAGAGAGAAGGTAAATGTGTTTTAAGCTTAGGGAAAATTACTGAATTCCACTTACGATAGGAGAATTGCAAAATAAAACTATACTGAAATATCATTTGTCACCTATTAGATTTGCAAATATCAAAATGTTTGATGACACATTTTGTTAGATATTACTAAATTACTCTCCATAAAGGTTATACCAAGTTCTCCAAAGATGTATGATAATGTGTTTCCCTGCGTGCCCACCATTGTTGGTGCAAATGTAAACTGGTATAGCCTCTATGGAACTTAACAATAAAGAACAAAATTTTAAATGCATGTACCCTTTTGATCCAGAAATTCTAATTCCAGGAATTTGTCCTTACGTATACTCCAGCATGAGTGAAATGATGTCCTTTGTTTTTCATTGCACCATTGTTTGTAATAACAAAAGCTGGACAGTAAGAAACCACTTAAAGAAACTATCTCATTAAAATTATAGCCAAAACGTGCCATGCAGTGTTATGAAGTGCATCACCACTTCTGTAATAAAAAGTGGGATTATATTTGTCTTTTCTTAGGTATATGCAAACTATCTTGAGAAGAAGGTAGTACAATTTGTCACTGCCAGGGAGAAAACCTAGCTTTCTAGAGGGCAGTGATAGAAGGAGACATCTTCTTGTACACATAATTGTGTACTTTCTAAACTTGGAACCATTTGAAAGCCTTACTTATTCCATAAATAGGAAAAAAAACCCTATTTTAATAAGTATTGAAGTTTCCATGTATTGGGTGCTTTCTATGTTCCAGCACCCTTCTCCATCATCCCATATAAACCTAGCCAAAAAGGCCAATGAAATATCCTTCGTTCCACAGATGAGGAAATTGAGGCACATAGAGCTGAGGTAACTCATCTACGATCACAGAGCTAGAGGGCACCTGAGCCAGGATTGAATCCCTGTGGTGCTATGCGAGAGCCCCAGCAGTTCCCACTCACATGTACTGCTGTGGACCACATCTATTTGCAGGGTGTCTACAGGGTGGACAGCATATTAATATAGATCAGTCAGTCTTGTCCCCTCTTAGAGGTCACTCCTTTCAGGGCACGTCCCATAAGTGTGCCAAGTGCTTCCCTTGGTTGGTTCTGGACTTCCTGTGCCCCTTGGATGCAGGTGCATGGATGGGACAGCAGAAAGGGATGGTGCTGTCCTTAGCTACTCCTCCTCAGCCCTCAGAGTCACCCGGTGGCAAATCTCACATGCATAACCTCCTAAGTGCCTCTCACATGTCTCTCTTTCTCTCCCTTCCATTTGCCTCTAACTCAGTTCAGGCTGCCATCAAATCATAACTAAAATTTGGCAACAGCCTACTCACTCAGTGGGCGGTGGCCAGAATAATGTTTTATCATTTGTATTATCTTTTATACAGGTAAACGGGTTTACTATAGGAAACCATTTAAATGCCATTATGCAGAAAGAAGATGTCTTTCTAATGCTCTCCCATGGTATCAAAGAAAATAGGGCATGATAAAGGACAAGAACCATTATGCCCTAGGCTTTCCTGGCTCATCTCCCACACAGTTCCTGCCTTCTAAATGTGTGGAATGAAGAATACATCCAATTCTGTGGTTGCTTCAAGACATTCATCTTCCCTGGGACTTCACCCACACTCTCCGCTGTGCTTGGAATGCCTAGTGCAAGTCCACCTGGACAGTCTCTTATGTTGCTTCAGGACTCAGCTGAAGTATCCTTCCCCAGGGAAGCCTTCCCTAACCCTCAGTCTGATTTAAATTCCTCTCCTTTTTCACTCTGTAGTAGCCAAAGTGAAACTCAGTTCCAAAACAGATCACACATGCTGTGGTATTGCTGATTTGTCTGTCTGTGGCTAATAATCTGTGAGCTCCTAGACAGCAAGAGTGGTGTCTTGGTCATGTTGGTACACCCAGGGTCTGGTATAGTGCCTAGTACTAGTTTGAATTACTAAGTACTTGTTGAACAACTGATCGAATAAAATATGTTAAAGACATGTGCCCCTCCCAGTACTGCTCTTTCACCTTCCAGACCTGCTCCATCAAGCCCTGTACTACTTTCCTAAGCAGCTAATGGCAGCTTCACTTTCAAGGGCCACATGGAACACTGCTACATTGGTGGTGCCCAGTGTGCACATTTACCGGTAGTTACGCCCTGAGTAGTCCCCTCCCACAGTGACTCTGAGCTCAGCCACATGACTTTCTCTGGCCAATGAGACACTGGTAAGCATGCCACAAACAAAGGCTGGGTGGGTAAGTGCTTGAACACTGGGGCTTATCCTCTTGAAACTCTCCTTCCTGGAAGCCAGCTGTTAACTTGTAAAGAAGCCTGGGGGAAACTAGCACTCTGTGAGAGGCCACATGGAGAGGGGCCTGAAGGAAGAGAGATCATCCTGGACATTCCAGCCTCTATGGAGCTCCCAGCTGAAGGCATTCTCATGATTGACCTCACCTATATCTTGTAGAATGCAGAAAAACCACCTGGCTGAACCCAACCAATCCATTGAATCACCATTGTTCACTTAAGGCACTATTTGTTATGATGGTTTTGAGGATGATTTGTTATGCAGCAATAGACAACAGAAATAGGGCAATATGAAAATTCCCATGTGCCTGATTCCTGGCACAGCAGTATAGCTTCCCTGGCAAGCCTGGCTGGTCCCTGCAGCTGCCCAATGTACTAGGGCCATTTGCTGGGACCAGGGCTGCCAGCAAAAGCCAGACCCAAGTGAGAGAATTAAGCCCCCAAATAAATGCACAGCCATAAAATAGAAACACCCAAGAAGAGCCACAGCTGTAAACAAATGTGAGTGGCGTTTGTCAGGGAGAAGAGAGGAAGGCCAGGCTGGGCTCTGATGTTGCCTTCCTCTGGACCTCCTTACAAGCACACCTGGCAGCAAAACTGCATGAAGCTCCAGCCTCTCGGGGCTTTTGATCTTGGAACAAAACAAAATGACATTCCACACCAACCCCCACCCACCCCCATGCAGAAATTCAGGTGGTGTTAGACCCAAGGGGAATCCTGTGCTCTGGCCCCCTTCTGATACAAGGTAGAATCCACACTCTTTCCTTTTGTCCAGCATCCCTGTGTGCCTGGCATTGTGCACAGACCCGTGATTGCTGCTTAGGAGCAGCAGGAGATGAACCGCCAACCAGAAGAGTGGACAGCACTCCTAGGAGTCACCGAAGGGAACCTTGCAAGTTGGGGAGCCCTAAAACAAGGATGTCTTTCTGTTTACTTATATACAATATACTCTTCTTCACGACTAAGGTAGGTTTCTTTTTTATATATATATACTTTGTGGCTCTCGCTTCAATTACAACTAAATCACTTTTGTGAATATAAAATCCTTCTTTTCCAGCAGAAAGGCAGCTCCTTGAGAGCAGAGACTATGCCTGCCTGATTCTACATTCCAACTGTGTTGCCCAGCA
>NW_012101721.1:3246755-3247370 GCF_000951045.1 Mandrillus leucophaeus
TAGACCAATAACAGGCTCTGAAATTGAGACAATAATTAATAGCCTACCAACCAAAAAAGTCCAGGACCAGATGGATTTACAGCCGAATTCTACCAGAGGTACAAAGAGGAGCTGGTACCATCCCTTCTGAAACTATTACAATCAATAGAAAAAGAGGGAATCCTCCCTCACTCATTTTATGAGGCCAGCATCACCCTGATACCAAAGTCTGGCAGAGACACAACAAAAAAAGAGAATTTTAGACCAATATCCCTGATGAACATCAATGCAAGAATCCTCAATAAAATACTGGCAAACCGAATCCAGCAGCACATCAAAAAGCTTATCCACCATGATCAAGTGGGCTTCATCCCTGGGATGCAAGGCTGGTTCAACATACACAAATCAATTAACATAACCCAGCATATAAACAGAACCAAAGACAAAAACCACACGATTATCTCAATAGATGCAGAAAAGGCCTTGACAAAATTCAACAGCCTTTC
Organism: Mandrillus leucophaeus; assembly: GCF_000951045.1. NCBI lineage: Eukaryota > Metazoa > Chordata > Mammalia > Primates > Cercopithecidae > Mandrillus > Mandrillus leucophaeus. The sequence continues at coordinate 3,247,241 of NW_012101721.1, forward strand.
ATGCTAAAAATAATTAATTAGGTATTGATGGGATGTATCTCAAAATAATAAGAGTTATTTATGACAAACCCACAGCCAATATCAAACTGAATGGACAAAAACTGGAAGCATTCCCTTTGAAAACTGGCAC
>NW_012101721.1:3247420-3249442 GCF_000951045.1 Mandrillus leucophaeus
GATGCTGTCTCACACCTCTGTGCCTTTACACGTGCTGTTCCTGTGTCCAACATCCCTTTCTCTCCCCCACACAGCCTTCTTACTAGCTCTGGAATAGTGAGCTCATTTCATACCTCTCTGATCTTCAGTTTGCTCCTCCAGACATGGGGATAGCACCCGCCTTAGACAGAGGGTGTAAGGGTGAGCTCTGACCATGCCTATAAAGTGTCTGGCTTCAATAATGCTAGTGGGCTTTCTCTGACCTCTAGCAAAAATTCTCAAGACCATTTCTTGGTACCGTGTTCTCAGCCCCTGGTGCTGTGTAGCCAGAAGTCATTTTTACCATAAACTAGTTAGGCAGTGATGGGAACCCATCAGGTGAGCTAGATCCGTGTTTCTCAGATTTTACTGTACATACGCATTACTTGGGGATCATGTTAAAATGCAGATTCTAATTAAGTAAGTCTGCAGAAGGAAGGCTGCTGAGATTTTGCATTTCTAACAAACAAATCTCCGAGGACAGGATCCTGCAGCCCCAGGGAGCACTCTTTGAGGAGCAAGAGGATACAACACCAGCCATAAGAGAAGCCAGGAGAGAGGCAGGGGCAGCCATTGGGTGGCCACTGGAAGTAGGCACGGGCAGTGGTGGCTGTGGCTCAGGCTGCTTGGGTGACAGTACCCCTGGCTAGTAGATGGTGGAACCTGATGCTAGTAGCTTTAGGGCCCTTCCCTCAAGGCTGCAGAGCTGAACTGCAGAGAACGCCCGGAGCAGGCGTTTCATTTTCCAGTTGGTGGAAGTAGGAGGAAGCAGGGGAGTTTTCTTCTGGTGAGATTGCTCTCAGACTTGGTGCCAGAAAGACATAGGTTCCCAGCTGCAAGCTTCTAAGCCTCTTCCTCTCACCCCTCGTACTAGGGGGCAGTTGAGAAGGACACTAATCATAAAAGGAGGCCACATGACATGTGTTACTCTGAGGAGCAGGAAGGCCTCCCTGGGCAATGTCCCTGACTGGAAGCTGATACTGTAGTAAAAGAAGGGGGAAACCAGAGCCAGACTTTTCAAGGAGCTCATTGAGGCCTGTCGGGACCTGTTGGTGGCACATGACACATTCCTTGCGACCTCTTGGCAGCCCCGGAGGAGAACAATCAGAGCCCACCCAGGTCAAAAGGGCCCTCCTCTCCTCTGGGCTCAGGAAAGTGGGGAGAGAAGTGCTTTACCTGCATTGTCTCGGTAGTTCCTGACCTTCCTGGGGGCCTCTGAGGACTCTTGTTTCATGGCAAAGCCATCTGCAGACCCCCGCACAGAGCAGCCACAGTGCTTAGCATCTGTTGGTTGAAAACAAGGCCATGACAAAGGCCAATGGGAATTCTGGAATATGCTCTTCACTAAATTCCGGTTTTATTATAAGAACACTGATGGACATGTGAAAACTGACCATCTATGACCAGTCGGCCTTAATTCAGTGTGCGGGTAATGGACTTAAGGTGCCAGTGGTAACACAGATCTTTTGCAATCATTCTATGTCTCCCCTGCCTTCTTGGTCTTTGTTATCTCATTTAATCCTGAATCCTTTATCTCATGGAGTCTTCACAGCAACCTTTGGAAGTAGGGTATTGCTACCCTCATTTTACAGACCAGCAAGCTGAAACTCTAATAGGTCAAGTGCACTGTCCAAGGCCACTTGTCAAGGAAGAAGTAGAATCAGGTTTGTAGCCCGGGTCTTTCTGACTCTGCAGCCGACCTCTTTCCACTGTATTCCTGGGGACTTCCTTAGCCAGGGCTTAGCATGGAATCACTCTGGCGCCCTCTGGAGGTCATTCTTCCATCCTGCCCCATGGTTTCCAATGAAGTCCAGTTAATCACAAATTAATACCCATTGCTTTCCTTTTCTTTTTTGTAAGGTCTGGCACCCTGAAGAGACTCTTCAGTAAAATATAGCTGATTATTATAAAAGTACGTCCGAGAATGGAGACACGTGCAGGGCATCTCAGCCCACTCTCACAGCCTAGGGAGAAGGGGAGGTGATGGAGGAGGACGTGACAGGC
>NW_012101721.1:3249597-3252329 GCF_000951045.1 Mandrillus leucophaeus
CCACCCCCACGCGGCCCCACAGCTGTCTGTCTGCGTCAAATGTTCTGAGCAGAGGTTGGGGGCTTCACTCCCCACACAAAGAGAGTTCAGAGCTGTCAGCACCTTTCCCACAGTACACAAGGTGCTGAGGAACAGGTGATAATTACAGACCTGTCACCCTCATCACCTCTAAGCTGGATGAGTTTTTTTCTAAAAACAAATGTTGTGCTGCCTGGAGATCAAAGTTGGAGCTTCAGTTGGGGAAATACACACATGCAGGCTGCTGCTCTTTTCCGTGAAGCGCAGGGAATTGACTTGGAAAACACCTTGGAGATGGCTGGCTTGGCCTCGTACCAAGCGAAAGAGATCGTAGGAGGGAGGAGGAGGCTGCCTGGCCTCCATAGACGCACCTTCTGCCTCCCGATGGAGGAGATCCTTCACTGGCCAGCGTGGCGGGTCAGAGCTCCATCCCCCTGTCCTTTGGAGAAAAGGAACGTGTGTGGCCCCTCACATCTTAGAAGGAATCTTTCATGTAGCACCCACCTGTACCTCTGAAATCAACTCTCTTCTCCATCTTAAGTGCTCCCTAACTCTTTGGATTTTTAATTTAAAAGGACGCCAAACTCCTCAGTCTCCTCAAGGTCTCCCTGTCCTCAGGACTCACCGTCATGTATCTGTGAACGTCTGTGTTAAAAAGCAGCAACGAGACAAAAATATTCTGGAAATATGTACTCAGATTTTCACATTCAGATTTACACACACTGCTATAAACCAAAACAATTTCCTAGGCAAACAAATGTAGTTCCACATAATATCTACTGTTAATTGAGTATTTTACTATATGCCAAGCATTGTGATAAGCATTTACACATGTTACCCCATTTAGTCTTCATGCAGTCTTACGAGATGGGTATAGAGACTGTGTATATCACCATCACTTTACAGATACGGCAACTAAACCCTAAAGATGTTAGGAATTTACTGGAGTCTCAGAGCTAATGAAGTATTGAGAAAGCACTGAACTCCATAACTGTTTGTCTCCAAAACTGCATGCTCTTAACCACTCTTCTATCTTTTCTACCTCATACAAAGTCATGTAATGTTGTTTTGCATAAAACTGTACATACACTCCAATATAGCTCTACTTAATTGCATTTATAATGACATAAGCATGCTCAGGAAAGGATCCCAGTAAGTCCCTGCAAGTTGTCATACAATCAAAATTTCTGTTTTTTAAAAAAAGACCCTACAGAAATAGAGTCTTCTCCCAGGGTAAATTACCTAATCAACTTTATTTACAACTACTTATCATTCTGGAAATTATCATTTAGATAAAAGCAAAGCAATGAATGTACTGAAATACATTCTTGGTTTGCCTCAGCAATTTAATCTCTCAGAAAGCAGAGGTTGTGGGTAGGAGAAGGCATTTATTTGGAAGCTAATTCTGCTTTAACAAGGGGCAATTGCTTAGAGAAGGAACAAAGGGAGAAATCCTGAGAAATAGTAGCCAGGTCACCTCAAAGTTCATGTTATTCACCAAGAAAAGAGCTGGGCACAGTCTTACACGTACCTTAGTCTTTACAAAGTCAGATTGCAAAACCTTCAGAGAAAAGATCAGCTGATTCCATGACCTGATACCCTCATGGCAGACAGCTCTGGAGGGATGACTTTCAAAAATGAAATTCTGACAAGACAATTGCAAAAGACTCTGATATAGAAGATGCGTGATTGCACAGGATGAATACACACGAGTGACACAGACCTTTAAGTATAATGTCAGGAAGGCTGAAGCCCAGAATGAGCTGAAGCCAACACCACAAAAGGTCTTCTTGGATAGAATCAGAGCAATGAGAACAAAGAAGAGCTAGATCCACCTCTCCGAGGACTAGCTGTATGACCTGGGGTGATTTTCTTAAACTCTCTGAACCTTGCTCAGTTTCCTTGTCCATAAAATGGAAGTAGTAATTATTACACTGCAGGTTTCTTGCGAGGATTACATGGAATGATGCATTAGAAAAACAAACAACAGGCTTGGCATGGTGGCTCATGCCTGTAATCCCAGCATTTTGGGAGGCTGAGGAGAGTGGATCTCCTGAGATCAGGAGTTTGAGACCAGCCTGGCCAGCATAGTGAAACCCTGTCTCTACTAAAACTACAAAAATTAGCTGGGTGTGGGGGTGCATGCCTGTAATCCAAGCTACTTGGGAGGCTGAGGCAGGAGAATTGCTTGAACCCAGGAGGTGAAGGTTGCAGTGAGCCAAGATGGCACCATTGCACTCCAGCCTCTGGGCAACAGAGCAAGACTCTGTCTCAGAACAAAACAAAACAAAACAAAAAGCTAGCACAGAAGAAGACATTCAAAAAATGTAAGTTGTAAATATGTGAAAAAAAAGCTCATCATCACTGGTCATTAGAGAAATGCAAAACAAAACCACAACAAGATACCATCTCACACCAGTTAGAATGGCAATCATTAAAAAGTCAGGAAACAACAGATGCTGGAGAGGATGTCGAGAAATAGGAACGCTTTTACACTGTTGGTAGGAATGTAAATTAGTTCAACCATTGAGACAGTGTGGTGATTCCTCAAGGATCTAGAACCAGAAATACCATTTGACCCAGCAATCCCATTACTGGGTGTATACCTAAAGGATTGTAAATCATTCTGCTATAAAGACAAATGCACACGTATGTTTATTGCAGCACTATTCACAATAGCAAAGACTTGGAACCAACCCAAATGTCCATCAATA
>NW_012101721.1:3252819-3269640 GCF_000951045.1 Mandrillus leucophaeus
AGAGAGAGAGAGAGAGAGAGAGAGAGAGATGGAGTTTCGCCCTTGTTGCCCAGGCTGGAGTGCAATAGCACAATCTCGGCTCACCACAATCTCTGCCTCCTAGGTTCAAGCAATTCTTCTGCCTCAGCCTCCCAAGTAGCTGGGGTTACAGGCGTGTGCCACCACACCTGGCTAATTTTTATATTTTTAGTAGAGACAGGGTTTCTCCATGTTGGTCAAGCTGTGAACTCCCGACCTCAGGTGATCCACCCACCTCAGCCTCCCAAAGTGCTGGGATTACAGGCGTGAGCCACCGTGCCCAGCTCTGTCCCCTTAATATTAATGATTTGAAGTTAACAAAAAGTGGCCCTCTTCAGCTCCTATTTTGTTTCTACCTTTCTGTCAAGGACAGTGATTCTTAGATTAGAACATCTAAAATAAACGTTGGTAAGGAGAATTTAAGAATCCAGGTAATGCACCGATTGTTAAAATGAGGTCAAGCCTCTTGACCTGGAAGAATTCTATTCAACAGTTTGTGGATATCACACAGGATATGGACCTGCTTTTGCAAACCCTTGAAGAATCATCGTGGATGGAGAAAGGACAAGTACATGACAGGTACATAGCAAACGCTCAATTAAAATTTGTTCAAATGTTGAAAAGGGACTAGAAACAAGCAAACACTTTGATTTTCCAAAAGAGATACATTTGCTGGGGGCCCATCCCAGGTACAATTCTCGTTAAGTCGGTGGTTTGCCTGCCCTCAAGAAGAGATTCTGTGATCCACAGGGGCCACCATGGGTCCATGAAGAGTCCCTTATACCTGACATTTCTCGCTTTCTTTTCTGATAGAGTTGTCGGATGAATAGATGAAAAACAGTACCTATGGGCTCATGATCCCAGATGGAGAAATGTGACCCAGATGATCATAGAGTCAGGGGCTTTATAACTGGCAGAATGACCACATCCAAGGAGAACAATCACTGGATCCATTTAACTGGATCAATACTTGGGGTGAGGACCCTGGAGTCCTAGGCAGGGCTCTCAGCACCCCATAGATGAATTGCTGATCAGTTATCAATTGAAGAAGGAGGGGCCGTTCCTGTGTTGAACAGCGGAGTCCAGATCCTGCTATACCTGCACCAGGTAAATCTGAGGTCACAAAAACAATGTCTTTTCTGTACCGTCTATTTTTCTCCAGGCTCCATAGTCACCCAGGCCAAAAGCATCTTCCTCTCATTGATTCCCTGGATCTGTTCACTCACCAAATCCACTGGTTTTACCTGCTAAATATTTCTCAGGTATTTCCTCTACTTTCAATCCCACCATCTCTGCCTAAATGTAAGCCCTTGTCATACTAGGTACTCATGGTCAGGGTTTGGAGTCTGGTCAGAGAAAACGGTGTTCAAATCTCAGTTTATGCTTACAGCTTATGCTGTGAGATCCTGGGCAAGTTATTAAACCTGTCGAAATTTCAGTTTCCTTGTATGTTATGTGGGCATAATAGTGACAGCTGCCTCAGAGGTTGATGCAAGATTTATCAGATAAGGCTTGTAAGGTATTTAGCACTGTGCCTGGCATGGGATAAGTACTCAGTAAATATTGATTAATATTACTGGATAGTTGCAACAACCTCTCGTCTTGTCTACCTCCAGCCCCACCTGCCCCTATATTATCTGTCTATCATTAAAGGGAAGATAAAATCCACAATGATTCTTCCCAGAGCAAACGCCACCACAGGTATACACACATGCACATGCACACACACACACACACACTCAGCATTGCCCCAGGATAAAGACCCAACTCTTTTTCCTGGTATACAAGGACCTTCTTAACTCTTCTAAACTTTCAACAGTAGCTGCTGGCTATTTCCATGGCACAGTATTTATTTCTGATCTCTGAGCTTTTGAGTGAGATTTTCCCTCTTCCTGGTGTGCCCCTGACCCTCTTGTCCTTCCAGTGGCCTCCAACCCATGCGTGAAAATCCAGGCAAGTGTCACCTCCTCTGGGAAGCCCACAGGTCCTCTCAGGGTGCACATGCTCTGCCCCTATTATGGACATCTCGGAGCCTCAGTGCCCTCACCTGCAAAACGGTACTTAAAACACCACTCCAGACAGTGTTGTATGAGGATTAAATGAGATTAAAATTCATAACATTTCTGGAAGATTGGAATTCAATCGGGGTGCTGGGAAGAGCTCAGACTGCTTCATGTGACGGATGGTAGGCAGAGCTGGTATTGTTTACACAAAGGGAAGAGACTGGGCACTTACAATGTGAGCCCCAGGAGGCAGGTGCCGGGTTCTCTTCATTTTTGTATTCCCAAGCAAGGAGTGCTTTTCTCACAAAAGACAATTGCTTGCTAAATTAAAGCCTGAAATAGAAAGTAAATAGATATCTCAGGCCCCCTCTCCCTGCAATGAATGTGGGTGGTGTTTCACCAGGAGTTATGCCATCATCACACATCTTTTCTTCCAAGTGAGAAAATCACTTTCTCAATTATTTTCCCTCATTCTGGCAAGGCAAAGAGGATCATATCACCTTTATCTCTGGCTCCCAAAAGAGGAAAGGGATGGGACTTGGAGGTTAGATGACTCTCTAAGGTGCCCCAGCCTGTCACCAGCAGCACCTGGCTTTCACTAAGGCTTATCCCGACTTGTTCACACTCTTCTTTCTGTGGATCCAGAGAGTTGTGTGGACAAGCAAGAGAAGCAGGCTCATCGCTTGTGACAGCAGAGGGGGCACAGAAGCAGCCTGGGCCATCCCAGACAGACCGACCAGCCCAGCCTCTCTCCCTCATGCCTATGGGACATTTCATAGCTGTCACTGTCCCCAGGGCTTCCATCATGACCAAAGCAAAGAACCCTCTTCACCTTCTCAGGAGCTTTGAAAAGCAGCATTGCTAGTGCTGCCAACAGGGCCTAGAGATTTCTCTGAGTTAGTTTCATGGATCCAGCAAACCCTGTATCTGCTCACAATTAAACTCACAGTTGGGTCAATGCATGCATTGCCTATAGCCCTCACTCATTAAGCTAATCTGGGCATCTCCTTGTTCTGTCCTTGGAAGCATCTCCCCAGCTCCCTGTAGTTTTCAGACCACATGAACCAGAAAATACATCACGGCAAGGCTGAAAAGGGAGACACTTGGTTAAGATCACCTAGAGTCAGCCCCAAACCCAGGCCCTGACACTCAGCCTAATGTCCTCGCCCTGCCCCACACTACCTGCCTGGGTTGGGATTTGTAGTGCCCACCCCCTGAGGATAGGTTGAAACTCAGGCTTGTTTTAGGAAGTCCTGAAACCTCTACTAGCCAGGTCAGGAGCTCAGCAGGTACCAGGGCTGCAGGTTTTAATCATGATAACTACATAGCTCTTTCCCTCCCTTTTTGCCAGGTCCTGTGCATTGACTATCTCTTTGGACTCCCCAAAACTTTAGGAGGCTGGTGTTATCACCTCCATCTTACAGATAAGGAAAGAAAATTTCAAAAAAGTTATGTAGCATGCCCAAGATTCCACCTGGAAAGTGGACATCTTTCATTTCAGGGCCATGGATGTGGCTGGGTCAGGCGCTGCTTATAGTAGGAGGGGAAGAAGTCAGATTTCACCCAAATGACAAGAAGAAAATATCATCCATAAACCCAGCTAGTGAATATGTTGCAGGCAGGGAGAAAAAAGGATCCGGAGTCAGAGACATCTCCAGGAGAAACAATGTCTGCTTCTCAGAGCAGAACAGCTGGAAGCACAAGGCCTACTTCTATAAGGCTACTATGCCCACAGCAAAAGCATGCGTCAACCCAAGAGATCTAGGACAGATGCAGAGAGATACACACGTCACCATGGGGCCAGAATGCACATCTTAGGTCCTCACCCAGAGGAGAAGCTGAGAAGCAAGGTCTGATAGGGCCTGAATATCCCTCTGAACCTGGTGATGAGGAGGGGCAGCTGGTCTCACATCCCACCCAAGCAGGGTCAACCAAGATGAGCGTCAGTCAAGATGCCCATGAGGTTTTAAGTCACCTTAGAATACAAATGGGATCAGCTAGTCAGCTTTTGAAATATATGGAGTTTTCCTTCTTTACCTCATACTTTTTCTCTCCAAACATGTCAACCCGTATGGGCTAAGCTAACATGAAAACATTTGTCCCTCTGAGAGAGCAGAGCTAGAGAGATCAGAGCTCCCCTAGAGGCTGGGCAAAGCCCAGCTAGGGAAGGTTCAGCCCACACAGCTTGAGCACCTACAGTGCGTCAAGCCTCACTCCAGGTGCCGGGGAGAAGCAATTGGCAAGATAGAAACGGCCTCTGCTGTCATGGAGCTGACCTTTCAGAGGAAAGGACACAAAGGACACAGGGCTAAACAAAGACGACAGAGTGAAGTCAAAGGAGGAAGTGTGTCCTAGGGTGGCCGTAGTGGTCTCTCTAAGGTGGTGCGCAGGGAACATTTGGGCTGCACGAGGAGAAGGTGCCGCGCTAGGAAACCTCTAAGGAAGAGAACTCCATGCAGAGGGAACAGCAGACACAACGGCCCTGAGACAGGACTGAGCTGGGCATGCTGGAGGAACTGTCAGAAGGTGGGTTTTGCCAGCATCTGGGGCACATGGGGGATGGGAGCAAGATATAATACGAGGGCAAAGAGGCAGGCAGGCTCCATGAGCACGGTGAGATCCCAAGAGCCCATCTGCTGGCTGCACCCTCAGTGCCTAGCTGAACTGAACTGAAGAGTTCAGCTGAGGTTGACAAACACATGTGGGTACAGTCTGATAGGGGCCGGGCACTGGACTGGCTTGGGGCCTGAATGAAGAGCAGCCTAGTGGGGAAGACAGTCACTCACACAGATCCCAAAGCCCCGTCAACATTGTCAGACTGATCGATACCTGTCTGGGGCTTTTCTCCCTCAGAGCCTCAGAGCCCGACATCAGAGAGCATTTCACTGCAGATCCCATACTGGCTTCTTGCTCTTTTGTTTGTTTTTCTTTACCTGGGCCAGAACACATGGAGAGTGAAGTTGGTATTTCTCGAAGCTTGTGGTCACCAACAGGAGGATGAATTATTGAGGCATTATGCTTGTTAATAGCACACACCAAATCTCTGGTGTTGACAAGGCTGCAGGCCACTCAGGGGGTTTGTCCATTCAAGCCAAATACTTTTTAGGGACTGGCCTGGAATGCATTATGATGCTTTTGGGAGACTAGAAATGCCCTCGTTCCCTGCCAGATATTTAACCAAGAATAAAGGAAGCAGAGTGCTTGGCTCAGAGTGTTTTCAAAGTATTGGAGAGCCCCATGCAGGACTCCTGCAGCCTCAAGCAGGCTCATGCAAACTCAAGAGGACCTACCCCGTTGTACAGGCCCTTACAGCCTCAGTATTGCAGCATCCACGTGCAGGACTCAGACGGAGGCACCCAGCATCTTTCTTCTGGGATCCACTCAGTAGATGGTATCCAAGGTTCCTAGCCATGAAACTCCTCCTTCCCCTTTCTGGAGGCCATATAGAGTGAACTTACTATGGCTCTGCTCCCCACAGTTAAACTGAAGATTTCCTGATTTAAAAGTAATATATGTACGACGAATTTAATAACTGAACAATCAACAAGTATTCATTCTATGACTACCAAGGGCACTTTTCTAGGCACTTTGCATACTAATTTGAACAAACTGTAGAGCATGTGGAAATTAAAGAAACCTACAAAGAAGGAAAACAGTTAAAATATTACCCATTCGCCTATCACCTAAGAAGCAGCAGAGTTAACACTTGATTTAGTACATTCCTTTCCAGACATTTATCTATACATTTTAATATGATTGAGATCATTTAACATTTGATTTAGTACATTCCTTTCCAGACAGTTATCTATACATTTTAATATGATTGAGATCATACTGTCAACCTAATTTTGTATCATGACTTTTAAATTTAGCATTACATCATAATCATTTTCTCCGACTGGGATTGCTGGCATTAACACATAGAAATTCAAGATATCCAGTTAAAATGGAATTTCACAGAAATAACAAATAAATTTTAGTATAAGTATATCCCAAATATTACATGGAATATACACTAAAAAATTATTTCTTGTTTCTGCTGAATTTCAAATTTAACTGGTGTCCTGGATTATATCTGGCAACCTCTGGTTAAATATTTACAGGAGGCTACATCTCCAGCCTCATCTTTGCCACCAGACCTCTTCTCTCACTCTGTTCAAACACACAGACCTTGAACAGGTTGTGCTACACCTGCCACAGGGCCTTGGCACTTGCTCTACTTCTGCTTGGATGCCCATCCCCTTGATATCTGACTCCCTTACTCACTCCTCTCAGGGCTCTGTTCAAATGTCAGCTTATTAACAGGTGTCCTCTGGCCACTCTACTGAAAATAACATTCTCCATCTCTCTCCATCCCTCATATCCTGTCTAACCAGAATAAATGCTTTGTTCACAGCATTTATTCCCACATGTAACGTGCTGTATTTAATTCCCTATTGTCTGGCTCTACCTCTCAGGGTATAAGATCCCTGAGAACAAGGACTTTATCTGTTTGAGTTTCATTTTTCTTTTGTTTTACTGCCATATCCCCAGTGTGTAGAACAGCACCCGGCACATCGTAGGTGCGCTAGGAATATTTGTTAAATGAATGGATACATGAGTGTGCATGCATGTCTCTAGTTATTGATTCTATCCGATTGAATCATCAGTCTATTCCTGAACCATACTGATTTAATTATTGTGACTGCATGAGCACTTTTTAATATCTGATAGAACCAGTTCTCTCAGTAATCTTTTATACTTTTTCTCCTTGGTGATTTTTGACTGATTATTCTCCCACCTAAATTTAGAGGCACAAAAATGGCAAACAATTATAGATATGATAATTTGCCATTTAGCAAATATAGCATGCACTATGCACCAGGCCTGATCTAAGCACTTCCTATGCATTAACTGTGTAATCCTCACAGTAAACCTGTAAGGGAGGTGCTATACTTTCTGCACTTTCCGGATGAGGAAACTGAGATGTAAGTAACTTCTGTGAGGTCACACAGCTGGTAAGTGGCAAGGCGAATATCTAAAGCCAGTCTGGCTTCAGAGGCTATTCCGTGAACCACCCTTCTTGCTGCCTTCTTATTCATTTTATTTTGCTACCATTACAAATTACCACAAACTTAGCAGCTGTAAAACAATACATGTTTATTATCTCACAGTTCCATTAATCAGGAATCTGGGGTCCAGGTGAGGTGGATCTTCTGCTCAGGCCTCACAAGCTGAAATCAAGGTGTCAGTGGGGCTACAATTCTCATCTGAGGCTGGACTCTTCTTCCAAGCTCACTGATTCCTGGCCACATGCCCCTCAATAGCATAGCTATTGGCTGCTTCGTAGAAACCAATATGAGTGACACTCTCTTGGACTTTCTCTCCTGCCCTGGCCGGAGAAAACGCTCTTCTTTTAAAGGGCTCACCTGATTGCAACATGCTCACTCAAATAATCTCTGTATCGGAAGTTCAGCAGTCTTGGGACTTCATTTGCATCTGCAACGTACCTTCACAGCAGTGTCTGGATTCGACTGATTGAATAACCAGGTGCCATCTTTAGAATTCTGCCTACTACAGTCTTTTCATGTGGGTGTTATTATTATTTAGGTATGGCAAGGCCAACAGATCAAGAAACAACCACCACTAAAACTAGTTGATTATACTCAGAGATGCCACATGGGAAGTACCAGGTTGGTCAGGAGGCAGAGGGAGAGTAGGGCCTAAGAGCAAGAGCCTTGACTGTGATTCCCGTGGGAAGGAATGGGCGGGGCAGGGTAAGCAGGGTTAGGATTGGCTGCTTTGAATAATTTCACAAGTTCTGGAGCATAAGAACTGTCCTGAGTTGTCCAGTACCTGGTCCTGGAGTGATGAGGGCAGGTGGCTAATATGTGACAGTCCAATAAAGAAGGTCATTTGGTGTGAAGACTCTGGATCAGGTTGGTTTACACTTGAAAGGCACCCTCTCAACCATTTCGTTTATTATCGTTAGGAACTGGCTAACCTTGGGAGGAGGAATCCCTCCAGGATCAGGAAGGCTTCAGAGGTCAAAGAATACAGAAAATAAACAGCATGGTTAACATACGCAGCTGCCTCATTTGGTCAAGTTTATCCATCCCTTTCTCCCGCCTCCCATCCCCAAAGGAGAAAACAACTCCTTGTCTCTTTGGTTCACATTGTTTTAAATGTACAAAGCAACTTAGGAAGAACTGACACCTTTATGACAGTCTTTCCTTCCAGGAACATAGTATACCTCTCCATTTATTCAAATCTTCTTTTATGACTCTCAGTAAAGTTTTGTACTTTTCTCTAAATAAATTCTCACATTTTTTTTATGGTTATCCCAGGTATTTTATGGGTTTTACTGCTATTATGAATGGAATTTTCTCCTATATTTTCTGGTATGTTCTACTATATATTTGGCATATTTTTTATACTTTACTATATTTACTGTACTTTTACTATGTTTTCTAATTATTAGTAATTGCTGATATATTGGAATTACATTAACTTTTTATAGCTTTATAGTATATAATTGAGTTACAATAAACAATATGAGATTGTTTATCTGTCCCTACCACCTTATTTTATTTGCTGCAATTATTTGTGTGTGATCAAAGTGCATATTTAAAGTGTGAATTTGATAAGCTTGACATATGTCTACACCTATAAAACCATCGCCACATGAGGACAGTGACCAAATCTATTACCCCCAAAGCTTCCTCATGCCCCATAGTAATCTTCCCCTCCCAACCCTCCCACTTGTACTCAGGCAACAACTGATCTGATTTCTGTCATACAGATTTTTGTATTGTTTCAGATTTTCAGCTACTAAACTGTGACGTTATTTTTCACTGTTTTTCTATTTATTCATGAGTTTTCTAGTATGCAAACAGATCATCAATATATAATAACAATTTCATCTCCTCCCTTCAAAATTATATTTTCTAATTCTAGTTCATGCACAGTGAATCAGCAAGAATTTCCAGAATAATGCTAAATCACCACAGTGATTTTTGTGTCCTCCCTGATTTAATTAGAATGATTTCAGTATTTGGGTGCCTGTTAAACTGTTGGTGTTGTTTTAATGAAAAACAAGCCATTATCCAGAATGAGGTCTTGGAACACAGAGAGCAAGCTCTGTGACCAGACAGCATCACTCCTTTTAACCCTAGATTCATCCACTTACTTCCCTGGTCACCTGTCTTGTCATTTCCAGCCTGTTTTAATCATTTACCCCTCTATGTTTGGTATATGTATTTATTAAGGCACCTATCACAAGTATAATTAGTTTTTACCTGTGTTCCTTCATCACCAAACTATGAACTAAAGCAGAAATGGTAACTTTTTCATCTGAGTGGGCAAAACATCTTGCATATTCTAGGCACTTCATAAATGTTTATTAAATTGAATGCAACTATAGTAATGTTTACCTAAAAACATATCTCCCAAACCTGCATATACAGCAGTCCCCCTTTATCCATGGTTTCACTAGGCGAGGTTTCAGTTACTTGTAGTCAACTGAGGTCTGAAAATATTAAATGGAAAATTCCAGACATGTTATTCCTAAGTCTTAAATCATGCGTGATTCTGAGAAGCATGATGAAAACTCATGCTGTCCCTTTCTGTCCCACCCAGGGCTCCACTAACCCCCACAGCCCATCCCCTGGTTCCCAGATTGACCGTCACAGTATCACAGTGCTTGTGTCCAAGTCTTCCTTCTTTTACTCTATTATGGCCCAAAGTGCAAGAGTAATGATGCTGTCAATTCAAATATGCCAAAGAAAAGCTGTAAAGTGCTTCCTTTAAGTGAAAAAGTGAAAGTTCTCAACTTAATAAGGAAAGAAAAAACTCGTAGGCTGAGGTTGCAAAGATCTATAGTAAGAACAAGTCTATCTTTGAAAATGTGAAAAAGGAAAAAGAAATTCATACTAGTTTTGCTGTCTCACCTAAAACTGTAAAAGTTTGTGCATAATAAGTGGTTAAACTTTATCATAGGTACCTATGTACTTATAAGAAAAAACATAATATATATAGGGTTCAATACTATCTGCAGTTTCAGGCGTCCACTGGGGTCTTAGAATGTACGTACCCCCAAGGATAAAGGGAACTAGTGTACATTAGAATCACCTTACTAAACTAGTTGGGGGAAGAAAGCAAAAAGAAGTTTTATTTTTAAAAAGGTTTTTAAAATATTAGTCAATGAAGAAAAAAATAAGAATACATCTTACTAGGTTCCATCCTATACTCCTTAAATTAGAATTTCTATCCTAGAAGCCTGGAATCTGTATTTTTAATAATCTCCCAGATGATCCTTATCCAGCCAGCCTGACTTGGGCTAACAATCTGTTTGGAGAATCATTGTCATAAAGAAACCAAGGAAAGCTAGGAGCAAAGTCTCCTTATATTATGAAATGCTAGTGCTAAAGGCATTCTAAAGCTCTATTACACCCCTACATTTTTCAGTGGGTGAAACCTCTGAAACGCAAAAAAACACTTGAGGTCACCCTCGTTACTCTCAGACTAAAGCTGGGTCCCAAAGGATCCGTTTCCTGAGTACTACTGGTCCTCCCAGGAACTTCACCACCCCTTGGCAGGAATTAATGTCCCCGAATCTTGGGGGAATCTTCATCATCCCAGCTCCAGCACACATAGCCATGAGCAACAGGGACAGCCAGGAAGCATGTGGAGACTAATTCCTTTTGGAGGGATACAATGACTATAAACCAAACCAAAATTTTCAGCCAAATGCTTGAATTTGAGTTCTGAAATAATTCAAACTCTTGAGAAAGTTATAAACAAACATGAAGCCAGACAGCAGGTGATAATTCTCTGGGCCGCCTCTGTCAGATGCATTATTTATAAGATGGGAAATATATTTTGTGCATTTTTCTTCCTAGATAATTCAGTAAAAACCACAAGGCAAACAAAATAGCTCCTACCATTGGGTTTCCAACATCATCAGCCTTGCGTTCCATCCTGACTTACTTCCCTAGGTCTTCCAGATGTGCCCACCACAGGGAAGATTCCCAAGCACTACTGGAAGGCAAAGACCCTCAGGACAGGAGAGGAAGTTATGCATCATCTGGTGTAGCCTCCTTTGCTGGCAGTAAACCAGCAAAGCAGTGGCTAAGCTGAGATAAGGGCAATCTTAGGCTCTAAGCAGTGCTCCTGCCACCCTTAAGACTGTATACTAAATTTTGTACACTTTATTTCTGGGGAAAGGTCTTTGGGTTTCACCAGACTTGCAAAGAAGCCCCTGCCCCACAGAGTGGTAAGAGTCTCTTTCCAGAAGTGCGTAACTCCCCAAGACCCCTATCCTCTCCCACTCCCTCCACACAGCCTCCCTCACCTATTGCCTGAATCCCACCTTCCCACTTGTCCTACTGGCTCTGGGTGTGATCTGCTCTCCATGCTGATGCCAGTAGGCTGTTTCTAACATGCAAACCTGCCTGCATCACTGCCCTGACTATAGGACCAAATCACTGGGATAAAAACCCAAACTGAGTATACCATACACGGTCCTCTACATCCTGGCTCTTTGTTGTCTTTGTGGCCTCAAAACTTACTATTTTGCTGTTTTTCTCACCTAGAGTGAACGTTTGGTCCTCACTGGGGAGATCTGAACCCATATGTACCTGGCATCAAAGCACAGGCTCTTTGAATGACAAAACCATGTTCCATCCGTGTGAGGAAAGTCCCTTCATGTCTGTCTCAGCCCCCAATATATACCCGGAAGATGTTTATTTCTTTTTTTCCTTTTTTTTTTTTTTTCCTAAGACAGGGTCTTACTCTATCACCCAGGCTGGAGTGCAGTGGCACGATCTCGGCTCACTGCAACCTCCGCCTCCCGAGTTCAAGCGATTCTCCTGCCTCAGCCTCCTGAGTAGCTGGGACTGCAAGAGCACGCCGCTACTTCCAGCTAATTTTTGTATTTTCAGTAGAGATGGGGTTTCACCATGTTGGCCAGGATGGTCTCAATCTCCTGACCTTGTGATCTGCCCGCCTCGGCCTCCCAAAGTGCTGGGATTACAGATGTGAGCCACCGTGCCTGGCCACCTACCAGATGCTTTCTTAACCCCACTGAAGACCCTCAGCTCTGACGGTACACAGAGGCTTCCTCTAGCAATGGGAACCTGATGTGATTCATTCTAGTACTTAGAATTCAGCTGTCATGTGTTAAGCATGAAGTTTGCCCCAGCCAATGTGCCAAATGCTCAGACATGCTAGTTTTGCTGTCCTACCTCAAACTGCAAGTTTGTGCTTAGTAAGTGCTTAGTTAAACTTTATCATAGGTACCTATGAACTTATAAGAAAAAACAGTATATATAGGGTTCGGTACTATCTGCAGTTTCAGGCATCCACTGGGGGTCTTAGAATCTACGTACCCCCAAGGATAAAGAAGGACTAGTGTGCGTTAGAATTGCCTTACTAAATTAATTGGGGGAAGAAAGCAAAAAGAAATTTCATTTTTAAAAAAGGGTTTAAAATATTAGTCAATGAGGAAAAAAATAAGGATACATCTTACTAAGTGCCATCCTATACTCCTTAAATTAGAATTTCTATCTTGGAAGCCTGGAATCTGTAGAAATAAAGCACAGCCTCCAATTATTAGCCACCAGGAAAATCAAAACCACAATGAGATACCACTTCACACCCACTAGGGTGGCCATAATAAACAACAGAGAATAACACATGTTGGTGAGGGTGAGGAGAACCTGAGACACTGCCAGTGAGAATGTAAAATGGTACTTCAGTCGCTTTGGGAAATGGTCTGGTAGCTCCTCAAACACTTAAACACAGAAGTATTATATGACCTGGCAATTTCAGTCCTGTCTATCTAGGAAAAATGAACATGTGTGTCCAAACAAACACTTGCACGTGAATATTACGGCAGCATTGTTCCCAGTAACAAAAAGTAGAAACAGGCCAGGCGCGGTGGCTCAAGCCTGTAATCCCAGCACTTTGGGAGGCTGAGATGGGCGGATCACGAGGTCAGGAGATCGGGACCATCCTGGCTAACATGGTGAAACCTCGTGCCTACTGAAAAATACAAAAAACTAGCCGGGCGAGGTGGCGGGCGCCTGTAGTCCCAGCTACTCGGGAGGCTGAGGCAGGAGAATGGCGTAAACCCGGGAGGCGGAGCTTGCAGTGAGCTGAGATCCGGCCACTGCACTCCAGCCTGGGCAGCAGAGCGAGACTCGGTCTCAAAAAAAAAAAAGAAAAGAAAAGAAAAAGTAGAAACAATACCAATATCCAACAACTGATGAATGGATAAGTCAATGTAGTATATCAATACGGTGGAATGTTACTCAGCAATAAAAAGGAATGAAGTATTGATACATGTTAGGACGTGAAAGTACCTTGCAAACATTATGTTAAGCGGAAGAAGCTGGTCATAAAAGACTACATATTATATGATTCCATCTATATGAAATATCCAGAATAGTCAAATGTATAAAGATACAAAGAAGATTAATGGTGGAGTAGGTCTGGGGAGGGGGCAGGAGGATTATTGGTCAGCAACGCAGACTGACTGCTGAAGAGGATGGCATTCCTTTTGGGAATGGTGAAAATGGTCTAAAATTGATTGTAATGATGGTTTCACAACTCTATGAATATACTAAAGATCATTGAATTACACCCTTGAAATGAATGAATTGTATGGCATGTAATTCTGTCAGTGGTTTAAAAAACACCAGACCTTGAATTATACCCTTGAAACGAATGAAATGTATGGCATGTAATTCTATCTGTGGCTTTAGAAACACCACCCAGCTCCCACTGTCAATGAGCCCTTGGTCTGGGCAGCCCCCAGGGTGACTAACTTGTTTGGTTTGCCCAGGACTTGCCCAGTTTTAGCACCGAAAACCTCACACCCAACGAAATCTCTCAATCCCAGGCAAACCAGGGCAGCTGGTCACCCTACTGGAACTGCCACCCACCCCTTCTCAGCAGTGACTTCAAGGGCAGAAGACAGCCAGCTAGCCACCCACAGGCATTCTGAAGCCAGATGTAGCCATAATCTCTACACAGAGGAGACAGGAGGCTGAGCACGTGGCCCTCTCAGGGAGAAGGGAGAAGTGACTCCTCCCAGACCTGGGCTGAACGGACACCACAGCAGGCTGGTCACTTGGAGTGAACTTGTGACCAGATAGTAACATGCCCCCCCCCCCCCCCACACACACACACACACACACACACACACACACACACACACACAAAGTCCCCCTTGGGTGCTGGCATAATTGAGGGCACAGGGGAGCTGGTTCCCACTCTCTCTGAGTCCTGATTTTTTAAACTCACACAATTATTGTAATCCCACACTCTGCTTCGACAAGCCCTTAGCCCTTCCTTTGAGAACTCCCCTCCTGCTCTCAGCAGCCTGGGTCGAGGGCTTTCCAGACAGCATATCTGGGAGGCTTAATGGTGTTTGGTCTTTCTAAAGCACTTGTAATCACCTGTCCTTTCTATGATCCAATTTCAAATGTGACAAATGTAGTCCAGCCCAACCTGAGTGCCTCTAATTGCCACTAAAGGCCGACAAGGGGAAGGCTGGATAGTCTCATCAGTCATGGAAGATAGAGCACTGGCCAGAGGTCAAGGTTCCATCCTCTGCATCCAGGGAAGACTGGCCTGCACCTGAACCCCGAACCTGCTAGGGCAGAGATCACTTGGAGGTTCCTCTCTTTCTGCCACCTTTCAGCAATGCGGCCATTTCCACAACTACTGTCAAACTGTCTTGTGACAGCACCAGGTAGTTCTCTCTAAATGGGCCTGGGGTATGTATTTTTTATTGTGAGTCTACCATGGGCAAAAAAAATTTAACAGCCACCTTTAAAATTTTAGTTCACAGTTTACTCTTCACACAACAGCCAGAGTTTCTTTTCTTTTTCTTTCTTTCTTTTCTTTTCTTTTTTTTTTTTTTTTAATTAGAGACAAGGTTTCACTCTGTCACCCAGGCTGGAGTGCAACGGCGTGATCACAGCTCACTGTAGCTTCTAACTCCTGGATTCATTGGATCCTCCTGCCTCAGCCTCCCAAGTACCTGGGACTATAGACGCATACCACCATGGCTGGATACTTTGTAAATTTTTTGTAGAGATAGGGGTCTTGCTATGTTTCCCAGGCTGGTCTTGAACTGCTAGGCTTAAGTGATCCTCCTGCCTTGGCCTCCCAAACTGTTGGGATTGCAGGCTTGAGCCACCATGTCTGGCCCCAGAATTGTTTTAAAGCATACATCAGATCCCGTTACATCCCTACTCAAAGCTCTCCACTGGCATCCCACTACCTTTAGAACAAAATCCTGGGTTCTCTTCACAGCCCCCAACCCTGGCTGTTCCTCCAGCCTCACATGCTACCCGCTTCCTCAGCTCCACACACCCTGGCCTACGTGTCTTCTTTGAACATACCACGCATGCTCCGGCTTCAGGGCTTTTGTATATTCTGCCTCTCTGATGCTCCAGATTTTTTCCCCTAGAGATTCCTATGTCTCTCCCCTCACTTCCTTCAAGTCTCTTCTCAAATGCCACCTCCTTAAAGCAGGCTTCCCTGACCATTCCATTACATCAAATAGTCCCCTTCCATTATCCTTCATCCCTTTACTTTGTTTTCTTTTTCTTCATTGCATTCATCATTATATTAAATATTTGTTTGCTTATTTGCTGACAACTTCCTGCTCCCAGAACATAAGCTCCATGAAAGCAGGGACATGTCTATTCTGCCTAGAATAATGCCTGCTGTCTATATCACAAGTGCTCAGATAATATTTATCGAATGACCAGTTACTCACCCTCCTTTATGAGGTGTCAATCTATCTCCACTTTACAGATGAGGAAACAGAGGCACAGAAAGGTTATATTACTAGTCCCAAATCATGTAACCAGAATGTGACAAATATAGAATGTGAACCAAAATCTCTCTGATGCCAAACTCGGTGTTCTTTCTATCATACCACACTGCCACTCTTCTGAAACACAGTCCTTTGTGAAACCGTGTGGGATGGGAGCTTAAAAAGGGAAGAGACTCCTCGGGGAAATAAGGAACCTGCACCCTCCTTCTCCACCTCCAGTTCTCAGCTGATGTTTTGTGACATTGAAATTGGGGCAATACCGGCTAGAAACATTTATTGATTTCAAAACCAAGAACACTCTAAGTGCAGTATTAAGGCAATTCCATCCTAGAATTGAAATTTCTGGTGGCAGGAAAAAAAAAGTTAAAGCAAATCTCAAGGTGACAGCAATTATAGTATTTAAAGTTTAAGTCCTTTTTGGAAGAAGGCTGGAAAGTAACGGAGCAATGAATGAACCGTTAGTGTAAAGTTCAAAACCAAACAAAGTCAATTCATGGCCTAGTACAAAACTTCAAAGAAGTTCCGGAAAGTCAATTAGCTGTTTGTTATTACACAGAGCAGTAAACCTCATATGAGTATTTCAGAGACAATTAAAAGTATCAGGAGTATAAACATCTCAGAGTTCAACCGAACCAAGAATTAGCAAACTTTTCTGCAAAGGGGCAGATAGTCAATATCTTAGACTTTCAAGCTATATCATCTCCACAACTACTCAACCCTGCAGTTGGGATGCAAAAGCGGCTGCAGCAATATGTAACCAAGTGAGCATGGCTGTGTTTCAATAAAACTTTATACACAAAAACAGGTGGTGGGCCAGATCCACCCATGGGCTGTGAATAGTTTGCTGACTGCTGATCTAGAACAATGTGTTTCTGTGACAAATGAAGTAACAAAGACACAGACAGATGAAATGACTGTCACAGCCAGTTATGAAAGAGAGAAAAGAGAAAGTCATTTAGCGTTCATTCA
>NW_012101721.1:3270480-3294286 GCF_000951045.1 Mandrillus leucophaeus
TGGGTGAAGGAGTAGCAATTAAATTGGTTGTCAAGGAAGAATGGAGCCCAAACATAAATGACAAAAAGTTGCCATCCATGGAGAGATCGCATCTAGTAAGCACATGACATGTGCACTCAAGCTTCCCAGGCTGTTTGTTGCAGATATGGAAACCGAAGCTACAAGAGCTGCAGGATTGGTGTGGTCTGGAAGGACTCCTGTGGTATGGCATGGTCCGGAAGGATTCCCAAGTCAGTTCTCTCTGGCTCCAAGCTTAGACTCTTTCTTTCACACCCGTACATCCCAGTTGTTTCACAGAAGGATGACTCAGAAATTCCCTCAGAAATTTAAAACACCACCTTAGTCTAAAATGGTTGGTCTGGGACTGGAACACGTACTAAAATTTTGACTAGATATTACAGCATCAAAAACTGCTCTGATGACCAGATGATGAAATTATTAAATTTTGCACTTTAAAGAATGAACTAGTCTTTTTTCTTAAAATATTTCGTATTTTATTTCTAAAGGAGATAAAAGAGAAGCTTTCAGCCTGCTACTTTCAAGCATCTCGTCTGCAAACAAAACCTTCATGCATAATATTTATTCCCAATAAATGAAAAACCAAAATGAAATGTACTTTTTCTTTTTTAATATTGGTTTTGAAGTACTGGAGACACCTTGATATGTTATATGAGAATTTTGAGTAGCTACATGCAACTTGCTGATTTGATCAAGGTGATTGTGAGACCAACAATTCTCATTATCTTTTTTAATTTCAACGCGAGTATTCCTTACACTTCCTCTCTTCAACCAGTGATCCATTAGGAGTAAAAATTAAACAAAATATGACTAATCATAGGAACAGTTCCACCCACTGGGGTGTTGACACCCACCAGAGCATGGAGTGGTGCTTAGCTGAAGGACAGACCCCTACATATGCTCACTCCATATGCACCTGGAGTACCCCAACTGTTCCTTTTAGAGGGAAGAGAATATTTAAATAATGAACAGAATGTTCGTTGACTGTTATGAGACAGGGACTTTAAATGTCTTTAAGGAGAAGGCCCAGCCCCATTGCTCAAGCCTAGGCCCAGCTGGCGGTGAGTGAGGCTTAGAGGATGAAAAATGTAAAGGGGCACCACTCTCAGGGCTGACCCCACACAGGAGCAATTCTGAGACTGGGTGCTGCCTTAAGATATAGGAGTTAAAAAGAAATTATCTAGGCAGATAGGGAGGGTAAGGAGGTCCTCACTAAGGTTTTCCTTTTAATGAAAGGCGGCCCCAAAATCATTTTCTTTCCTAACAAAGAGCAGCCTGTAAAATCGAGCTGCAGACATAGAAAGGGAAGCTGGAATCTTGCAAGGGTGAATGCTAGCAGTTACACCAATAGGAATAGGCTACCTGGGACTAGGCATGATCAAAATTGTGGCTCCATCTTCCCGTCTCTTTGCCAGCCACATGTACAATAAGGAGCAGGCAAGATCTTGGCCAAGTGGAAAGTCCATTTGCATAATAAGATTAGGGTGGGGCTACCAGCCTTTCCCCTCGTGCTGTGTCAATGTCACACCTTGTGGAACCAATCTGTGGGCCCTACATAAATCAGACACCACCTGCTCAAGCCTGCCTATGAAATCTGCTGCGGTCTGCTGCAGGTCAGCTTCTCCCTTTCAGATGCCCAGGTGTCCCTCTCTCTCCTTTCTTCTGCCTATTAGACGTTCTGCTCTTTAACCCATCCACGTGTGTCCATGTCCTTATAATCTTCTTGGCACCAAATGACGAACCCCAGGTATTTACCCCAGACAATGATGCTGCTTCACTTACGTTTTGTACCCTACTCACCTCCCCCAGGGCCTGGTCCTGTCCACCTATACTTCCCCACACCACCCTCCACCCCCAACACACACCAAAACTGCATCTCAACCTTTCCATAAGTCAGTGGTTAGAAATAAAACAGCTGCTTGCTCCTAAAACCTCCCAAACCAGAGCTGCATTGAACTTGCTGGGCCTGTGATGGGGGTTTGTGCAGTGGGTGCTGGTGCTCCTGGCTTGTGTTGGCTTGTGTTAGTCACCACCATCTGTGTCTCTCTAATGTTGGGTCTGACTGTATCCTTATGATACCTTGGGTGTTAACAAAAAAGTTTTCTTTTTTTTTTTCCAAGAAATTCTCTTTTATCTTGCAGAAAGAAAAGGACTTTAGGAGGAAAACTCAAAACAACAGACGTCACTGATGTTTGAGTCTCCCCGACAACTGAAACCAGTTTTTAAATAATGGCTGTCTTGAGCCAGAAGGGATTCCCAGAGGCCCTCAGGTCCAGCCTCTGGCCTCCAGCTAATCGTAACTCAGCAGCTGCATCTTGGGCTGGGCACCAGGAAGCTGGGCAGGTCAAGCTCAGGGAAGCTGCTGCTTCCTCCTTGCAGTGTACTGGGAAGTGTGTGTCACTGCAGAATGCAGGAAATAATATTTACCTTACACAGTTGACAGGGTGTTAGAAAGACCCGAATAAAGTAATTTACATGATACTACTTGAGTGCTGTAAAATGAAAGAAGTTACTTAAAATCTCTAGGAGTTTGCAGGCACGGTGGCTCATGCCTGTAACCCCAGCACTTTGGGAGGCCAAGGCAGGCGGATCATTTGGGGTCAGGCATTCAAGACCAGCCTGGTCAACATGGCAAAACCCCATCTCTATTTTAAGAAATTACAAAAAAATTAGCTGGGCATGGTGGCACGCACCTGTAATTCCAGCTACTCGGGAGGGTAAGGTGGGAAGATCGCTTGAGCCTGGGAGGTGGGGGTTGCAGTGAGCCAAGATAGCACCACTGCACTCCAGCCTGGGCAACACAGAGAGACTCTGTCTCAAAAAATAATAACTAAATTATAAAATAAAATCTCTAGTAGTAGTTAAACTTTACATCTCTTCATTACTATCTCAGCATATAGTCAACTGTGTGAAGAAAGTTTCTCCTTACTTCTAGTTAGCTTCTTGTACTATATATCTTATCTCTCCTCTGAAGGTAGATAAAACCATATTTGAATCCAAACTCCACCATTCTTAGCTGTGGGACTTTAGATAAGTGGTCCAACCTCCCTGAGTGCCCCATTTCCTTATCTGCAAAATGAGAATGCAATGTCTACTTCAAAGGGCTTTATGAGGGTTGAGTGAAACAGCACAGACTAAGTACAGGGAACACTGGCATTGTTCATAAACAGCCTTGCTACCAAAACAAAACATCAGAGTTACTCAAGATCCGTTTCGTCCTCTCCAGAGTCAACATTCCTGTTACCTCTAGCACTTCCCAATTCTCCAATCCCTGATTTTTAAACTAGTGATTCTTGAGTTCTTTAGGGTTCTCAGTGTTATCAAGAATCAGATGAAAATTTCAGACCCCCTCCACTGAAGAGTTCAATGGCGAACCTTTGCATACAACTTCAGGAGGCTCAGGAACCTTCTAAAACCCATCCATGTGCCCCTTCCCTGGTGAGGCCATGGACCCCAGTTAGGAAACTCAGTTTTGAGAATTCCTCTACGGCCCCCACCCCGTCAAGAGCAGCATCCCAGAAGCAGCCCTCTCTGCAATTTCTGGTTCCTGCAGGCCTCCTACCCTGAGGTGACTTCAGATGCAAATTATCAGCAGACCAAGGCATCTTGGAGGAGCCTGAGGTTTAGGAAGAAAGAATGAAGCTGAGAAGTGCACCTCAGCACAGCCTGAACCTGGCAGAACAAAGGCCCAATTACCAACTTCAGACTTTCAAAATGTCAGGTCCAGTTTGTTGGAAATCTTTCTCAGCTAAGAGGCATTAGCAGCACCAAGAGGAGAAGTTGTGACAGAGGCAGGAGCTACCATGACTGGCAGATGGGAGGCATCCTGGGGCTTACAGTTGATGCAGGACAGGCAAGCCCCAAAGTAAAGCTTGGCCTGCTAAGGTTACTGGCTTCACCCAGGAAAGAACCAAGGGCAAGCCACTGGCAGGGTAGAAGAAAGCAGCTCTATTGAAGCAGCAGTGCTGCAGCTCCAGTGGTGTTACCGCCCCGTGATTGCTACAGCAGAGCAGGGCTACCCCACAGGCAGTGTGCTGAGGGTAGCAACTCAGGGCAGTTTTGCAGTCACATTTACATCCATTTTAATTACATGTATATTGGAAGATGGTTTATGTATAAATGTCTAAGCAAAAGGTAGTAACTCCTGGGTCATCAGGTCATTGCCATGGAAAGCGGAAGTAACTCCTGGGTATTGCCACGGCAATGGTAAACTGACACAGCACACTGGTGGGTGTGTCTCATGGAAAGCTGCTTCCACCCTGTCCTTGTAGGTAGTCTTCAACTTGGTCTGGTGTCAGTATTCAAGCCCTGCCTCCAGAGAGGTCCCTCGACAGTATTGCGAAGACCTCAGTGGACAGGTCTAGGAACTCTTTCAAAAACCTATTCTCCCCCGATGGAAAAAGACCTTTCTGGTAAAATACACATCTCTTCTACACATGAGCTGCTGAAAGCAGGCTATCACTGTCTCCTGCAATGACCATAGAGAAACTATTCATTTGGGGGCCCTCAGTTAGCCATATTTTGAGTTCAGACAGAGGTCCAGATGAAAGGTCCTCTAGAACCACCTAGGAGAGGAGATGGAAGTCAGACAGATCCCTGGGTTGGCATTCTACTCTTCTGGAGGTTATTTAACTTTTCTGAGCCCAAGTTTCCTCATCTAGGAAAGATGGGTAACTCCCATACCTTGAGGTTGAGTTGAGCATTAAATGAGGTGATATATGTAAAGAGCTGCAGAGTGTGGGAGAGCAAAGAAGGAAAGGCAATGCTGAGAGATCTACTGCAAGGCTTGAATTCAACCATTTTAATGTTCTCTGAGAGATGACAATTAAGATTAAAATTCCTACTTAATTACTTTTGGTTGTTAGAATTTGTTTCTTAAAACGTGACTCAATGCAGAGGGTGGTATGCATGAGACCCTGGGTTTTGTTGGAGGGAGATGTATTATCTCTATACGTAATCTCCTTTTGCAGAGTCTCTTCTTTTGCACTTGGTAGCTACTTAATAAATGGTAGATTACCATTGTTATTATTATTATTATCATTGGCCACCAACCTCATGCTCTGGGGCCCAGATTCACATTCTTCTCAGATATAACTTTATGTTTTGGAGATCCTCCTTCCTGCCATCTCTCGAAAGACTCACCCTACAGACAGTTGGTTTTAGAATGACTGGAAGAAAAACTGGTTTGGCTGTGTTAAAGCGAAACAGGCAGGAAGCCATTAGCATGTGGTGGTTTCTGTATCCTGAACCTTCTTATAAGCAGACTGAAACTTAACTTAGAGGCTTCCTTATAACTGAGTAATTCTGAATTGCGCTTCAGCCAATCACAGACGGTCAACCAACTGATCAGTTATATAACTAGGGATCTCCCATTAGACCATACCCAAGTAAGGCAAATGCTGCTATAACCAATCAAGTCATTTCTTTATTTCCACATTCAGCCTATAAAAGTTCGCTCCCATGACACTGGAGCGGAGTTCTCTGAACCTCATCCAGTTTTGAATGCTGCCTGACTCACGAATCCTTTAATGCTCAAATAAACTGTTAAATTTATCTTGTCTAAAGTTTTTTATTTTAACAGCTGGTTACCACTTGTCTCAGCCTCCTGAAGAATCCCAACAACAGGCTCTATTCCAGAGACCTTAGATTCCAAGACAAAGATCTCTCTACTCTAAACCATAGACTCCTGGGCACAGTAGAGTCATTGGAGAATCCACAAATCCGCGGGTTCTTCAAACCTTGCCCATGGGCTGAAAAAATATGTTAGCCAATATACAAGCTATTTTTGAAATGTGTGTACTGCTACTAGAGTCATAATACTTTCTGTCAGTTTCTATCTTCTTAATACATACTTTTATACAATTGCATTGTGTTAAAAAGAGACCCAAAATATTCTCTAGATCAAAAGGGTTCTTATAAACAAACAAACAAAAAATGCTAGTAATCTCTGATATAGAGAATCTACAGAGATTCTCTAGGCTGCAGAACTTACCAGTCCTCACGTGGTAAATAGCAATTGAATTTGTACTTTGAGTTGTTTAATAACAGCACCTTGGCCCTAAGTGATACAGTATTATAATGATAGCCTGAGGGAAGAAGGCACCTCTGATTGATCACTGTCTCACAACCAGCTCTGGGCACTCTCACAGGGCTGGCTTCATTCTGGGTCCAGCTTTACCACTTATTTAATGTAGCCTTAGACTATCGATCTCTCCACTGAGGATCTCAGTGTCCCCAACTGAACAATAAGACGGTGTGGTTACATGGTCTCAGAATTAAGTTATTAAGCATGGGCAGGGCTTGGGAGGACAGTGGCATTTTCCTGGCCTCCAGCTTTAGAAGGAAAGCACTCTGAATGAAAAGTGTGGACAAATGCAAGACAGTGACCCAGCCCTGACCTGAGGCTATCCACTGAGGGGCCAGTAAAGGAGCAGACAGTGGAACGAGGGGGACTTCCTGGGAGAAATGTCTCAGATCTTACAGCAATTGTTTACCTAGAAGCATAAGAGAACACATGCTGTGCCAGACTCCCAGGCAGGCTTAGATTACATAGGATGCACACAGGGTTTTCAAGTTTCACCCCAAAAGCCGCATTATGAAAAACTCCTTTTGCTCTTTCCATTATGCAAATCGTCTCGGTATCTATTGATTGCATCTGCATGTGAAGAGGGACACTGGGTTTGTAACTAATGTATTTGCATGTGCATTTTAATTAATCCGCTTGCAGGAGGGAGGTGATTAGAGGGGCAGATATGGAAATATTGCTCTCTATGGCTAATAGAATTTGGCACCTCTGGAGTGCTGTCTGACGAGTGGGATTATTGCAGGCAGGTGGGAGCTGGAGCATGCCCTTCCTGACATGTCCATAGAGAATTCACACTGTGGCCACGACGCACTGTCTGGCCAGCCTGAGGAAGGCAGAGAACTGCAGAGAGCAGGAGAGTTCTTGAACAGACAGATTCCAGTGGTCTGCCCAGATCTGCATGAAAAACAGCTATTTTCTGTTTATATCATTATGTTCTTACTTCCATGTGGCTTGGCAGAAG
Source organism: Mandrillus leucophaeus (assembly GCF_000951045.1). Taxonomy (NCBI): domain Eukaryota; kingdom Metazoa; phylum Chordata; class Mammalia; order Primates; family Cercopithecidae; genus Mandrillus; species Mandrillus leucophaeus. The sequence continues at coordinate 3,277,545 of NW_012101721.1, forward strand.
CCATCAGAAAGCTATCACATTATGTCTCTGTGTTGGCAATGCAACTCCTAGGCTTGTCTAGTCAGAAGAAAGCCTCACAGCTGTTTAACTATCTTCTCTGCTCTTTGAAGCTAGCATTGATATTATGCCTAATTTGCATCCAACATTTAAATGTACTCATTAAGCTCTAAAAGCCACAGCACCTCTTGACAGCCCATTCTCTGATGAAGACTGCAGTCTTGTCAGAGGAATATGGAATATTCCCGGACTTTCTAGAATATAACTTCCCAAAACACATTTTACCCAGATACAAGGTTTTTGTATACAAAGGGATGAAGTAACTTCTCTCCTGACTATCCTCAGGGAGATATTGGGAAAGGGCACAGTGGCAGGGGAACCCTAAGGGCTGCCCTAATTAACTGTTGTGGAGAAAGGGTCAGAGTTCTGAAATGCCTTTGTCTGTCTGTTTGTTGTTGTTGTTGTTTTATCGTTTACTCAAGATTCACATGCAGAAAAAAATGAGTGGGACTGACTGCCAGCTTGAAGCCAGGAACTAAGCTTCAGTTCTTACAGCATCAAGTGCACGAATTCCCTTTTTTATATGGGAACAACTTAAGACTCCCCACATATATACTTTTCCAGTCATTGCTTTGGGCTCAACAGGTGAGTCAGGCCTTGTGCTCCAAGTAAACAAGCTCCAAAAGACAGCTAATATATATTTGGTATACCTGGTATGATAGTAAACAAGGCAAAACATGTATTTGGAAAGAGATTCAAATCTACATGTTTAAAACACAGGGAAGTCTTAGATACAAAGTAAAGAATACAACTGAAAGGAAATTCATAAATAGATGAGAGACAGAGAAGTTTGAGAAGAAAGAAGGTCCCAGAATTTGTTCAGAAGAACAAAGATGGAGTTTGACATTGAGAGAACAAAACATTATAAATATTTGTTACTTGAGTTACTGACTTTTAGAATATGTGGCACAAAATTCTGAGGGAAAGGTTGGTTTCCCTCACCATTACCCAAAGTAGAGCTTCATTCCAGCTTGGGGGTCATCAACTTATGCATCAAGACATCCCCCAGAAATAGGTAGGGTGTTCCTGCTTGGAGAAACTCATGGTTCTCTCCTTGGACTTTGAATTCTAAATGGAAGGTTAGGAAGCCCTGCACAGGGAAGGCTGCTGAGAGATCAACTCCCAGCTGGAGAATCCAGGGCTCTGTCCTTGGTCCGTATCTCTAGTCAACCCACACTGAATCCCATGGGCATCTCCTTCATCCTCCCAGCTTGAAATCCCATCTCTATGCTATGTCTCCAAATGTATGGCCCTAGCCCAGGTCATTCTCCTGAGCTCCAGACTCAAGGGCTTCAGTGCTTGTACTGAAGGAAGCTAAGACAAAGTGGGGTGACTTCAGACAAGAGCATAGGTGCTAAAGTAGAAAAGCCCAAGGCATGTTTGCAGGAGGGTGAGTGCCTAGTGTGACTAAAATTGAGGCCACACACAGGAAAATGGTGGGAAACACGGGAATGACAGGGTCACAGCACACAAAGCCTTCTTTCAGGTGGCCATTGGGAACTACAGCTGCATCTAGATGAGTGTTACAATCAGAGCTATACTTTACGCCAATTAACCTGGTAGCAACCAGTAATATGGGTTCAAAAGAACTGAGGAAATGGGTCAAGAGACTGGATTAGAGGCCGGAAGCAGGATGGTAGCAGAGGTGAGGAGAGAGGACGTTGGATTAGAGAAACGCTTTGTTCTGATCCTCACAGACTCCCAGCTCCCCCTGCCTCAGGGCGTGAGCGCCCAGTTTCCTCTGCTGGAGCCTCCCACCCAGGCCACCTGCTGCCTCACATGTTCCTGCCCTCATGGTCTCTTTCATGACCTCCCCAGGCTAGTCCAGGTCCCAGCTTCACACTGTCCTTCACCACACTTTCTGCCACTGTATCGGCCACTGATGTGTGAGACTGGGAGTGTGACTATCCCTCTGGCCACGCTCGCTCTCCACTCCACTGATCTGCTCCCAGAAGCTTCCAGCAGCTTCCAGCATGGCCCAGCAAGGCAGGCAGAGCTCCCAAGCCATCTCCAAGAGCTCCACTGCACTGTCTCCTTACTACTTTCAAAGGCAAATGGTCCAGAGGTTCATTTGAAGCCTACACTCGGCTGGAGAGGTGGTGACCTGTTCGGGAATATGGGGACCTGGTGGACAGATTAAAAACTGGGAGCCCGTGTGTGCCACCTGCCCTTGCTGTCATCTGTCTCCTCATTGTCTCTCAGGAAGCTCATCACTTCCTGAGCCACGATCTGCCACAATCCTCAGCAGGCTTTCAGAAGTATTTATCATGCTTCCAAAGTGATTGACTTCTGATGAGAGGTTCGGGAGCTCAGGAAAATGCTCCTGGCTTACAGTGTATTGTGAGTAAAAGAAAAGAAATAACAGGTACTCTTCAAGTGTGGGAGCTGGAAAAGATTCTAATTAAATGTCAGGGCTGGAGTTTAACCCACTTGAATTTGGTGTTTCTATTCTGGAGTCTTTGAGTTTCTCATTCCTAAACCTGGGCTCTGAAGCACCCAACCACAGATATCAAAATCATCCTTGTCATGTCCAGAGGAGAGCAAAAGAGGGATCAGAGGTGAACGGCTCATTTGTTGAGATGGGATTGAAAGCGGACATGTTTTGAATTCCATCTTGGAGGAAGATGGCTCCGAAGCAGAGACCACCGTGGCTGAGGCAGGGGCTGGGGACGGATCTGTCCCCGGCATCACATACTCAGGAGAGCTGGCCTCACCTGGCCTCAGCACCCACCAAGACCCAGCTCTTGTAGTATCCCATTCCCATACCTGTCCCAGAGACAAAGCCTAATCGAGAGTCCCAGGGAGAGCCGGTGCTGTACCAGAGCTTTACCAATGTGCTCTGGCTGGAAATGCTGGCAGATGGGTGGCTCCGAGCCTGCACCCACGTGGAGCCACAAGCCCTGGCCTGTCAGATGCCACAGTCACTGGTGCAGAACTCTGGGGTCCTGCTCTCCTGCTACCTGCCTCCAGGACCCCTCGTTATCTCTACCATTATGAGGAAAGAAGGAGGGGGTCCCCTTACTGACCCACCTAGCCAACCATATTCTCTAGAAGAGCAGGGCTTGCAATCATAATGATAATCTCCATCCACTTGTGTTCCCTGCTGAGCAGTTTTCAAAGTGCTGTTTTCCAAGCATGAGAATGAATAAGTTCCTCCTAATGCTCATTCCAGCCTTGTGAGTACAAATCTATACTCCTCTTGTGCAGCTAAGGAAAAGGAGGCCCAGAGGTGACCTGACTTGCCTAAGTTCAAACCACAAAAACTGGCAGAGAAGGACTTCTTCTCCAGTGCTCTCTTTTCCACCAAGCCTCCAGAGCTGTATCGCAGAGTGGGGGACCCGGATTCTCCCTGCAGGTGGAAAAACCAGCTGTGCACACTGGGCTTAATACCAAGAACTGCTCACCAGATATGCAAATTCCTCTTCCTCCTCGGGAAGCCTCCTGGGAAGCCGTGTGGGGGCTTAGAAACTAAGTTGAGGGACATAAAGAAACCCAGGCAATGAGGTCTTAAAAAATAAATCTTTATTTTAAATATCCATTTAAACAAATGGATGCTAACTATCTTTCTATTTTTTTTTCCTCTTGCCATCCACAGGTGCAAGAGGAGGGGCGGGGGTGAGAGGAGAAGGGAGGAGGACAAGAATGAATGAAAGGCAAACAAATTCCCCCACTCCAGGCAGCAGCATAAACCACTTATTATTAACAGAGGCCCCAAGAGAGTCTTGTTTTTAATATAAGTTGGATTAAGCAGAGAAGGAACATGGGCTCCCACACACACACCTTAGCATGATTAAATCAGCTACAAAGGCTGCTAGCATCCCCTCCCCACGGGGCTATCACTGGGGCTGGAAATAAGTCCAGCTTCTAGACAAGGGATCTGGACTCCAGGCCACCTCTGTGCTCCAAGCACGTACACGCTTGGCCAGGGACAGATAATGCCACCCCCCAAGCAGGCCACCAATCACCTGTCATCTCACTACCCAGGGATACTACCTCAAAACTGGTTTTCTGTGTTCTCTGAAGACAATGAAGAGCACCTACCCAGAAATCAGCAAGCTTGCCATCAGGTCCTAGCTCTGTCACTCCACTAACAGGGTGAGATGACGTTCCTTCTGTCTGAAAAGCTGGCCTGCAAGGGCACGAAAGCCTCACTCAGTGCTGGCATTTCATGAGATAAAAAGCGTGCTTCTTCAAATCCTGCCGTGCAATGTTATATTCCCACCCTCCCACCTCAGGAACCCAGAGTGTCCACCCCTGAAAGATATCTTTAAAATGGTTATCAAATTAATACAGAAAGGAACTTCCCATTTGATCCTGTAACCTCAGCAGAAGATTTTTGTGTCTAACTGAGCTCTATTGCATTTCTTCTTCAGGGTTCTCTGTGGATATGGAAGATCCTGGCTATTGAACCGTCCAGTCCTGAAGGAGGGGCTGACATGCCAGGTTAGAAATGGGTAACTGTATAGCTTGCATTTATATATATTCAGGGGGTAGTGCTTAAAATACTTAATAATTGGTATGGCACCAATAAATCAGGACAGTTGCCTGTTCTGGCATCCAGTACTGACTCATCAGGGATCTGTGAGCGCATGGAACAGCAGGCATGCATTTATACAGGCTGGGTGCTTGGTCTTTGGGCTACAGTGAAGCGTCTTCTTAGAATACATTGCTGTCAAGCTGGCAAACCCCTAGAAAATAGGTTTGAACGTTGTCATTATCCAGAGATATCACTGTGTCTCTCACTGTGCTTGACTGTATTATTGTTCAACAAATGTTCATTCTCTTAAGTCCCCAACTCCCTGGGAAGAGGTGCCTCCCACACATCAGATACTGGGTTTGACTGTGCCACTTGCTTTAGCCAATGGAATGTGAGTAGATACAGAATACAGACCCAAAGCTTCTAGAAGGGCTGTATGTTTATGGCAGCCCTCTTGACAGTCTGCTCTCTACCATAAAAAAATTACTTCTTCAGCATAGTCCTGGAATAAGAACATACATAAAGCAGGCATGAACTTGACTCTCAGTCCAAAACCAAGTATGGCCAGGTCCAGCAGAATGACAGCTGACCTGCAGAGCGTAAGTAAAAACTCTATGTTAATTTCTATGAACCATGAGGTTTAGAGATTGTTATCACAGCAAAAACCAACTCATATGCTCACTTCCTTGATCCTTGGCGGGTCCCATTCAAATGTGATCCAAATGTTATCATTCAGGTATCATGAAATAAAGACATGGATGAATCTTAGAGGCAGGTAGATTTGAGTGCTCATCCCAGCTCTGACATACTAGATGTGTGATGTTAGGAAAGCTACTTTAGTCCTCGGAACCTCAATTTCTTCTTCTATAAAATGAGAGTGATGGAAAGCACCTCATAGGATTTTTATTAGCAGTATGTACGAAAAATGTGCACACGTGTGTTTGGGGGACCTTTCCCTTATGTCTCTGAGCCTCAAGGTTGTCAATTGTTTAAAAAAAAATGTAGATATCAAGCTACACAGTCTAAGTCTCCCCCTTGCTCTAACGATTTCTGAGTCTGGGTGCATACACATTTGCTCACTCATTCATTCATTCATTCACTTGCTCAACAGCTATACTTTGGGCAGCCTTTCCATATAAGCACTGTGTTAATGCCATGGGAACACAGCACTAAAGACCAACAGGTTCCCTGGCCTCATAGAACGCACCTCTACATCCCTTACTTCCAGCAAAACTCTCCACCAAAGCTAAGAGCTTACACATTAGGGAAGGACGCAGGCATCCAGTATCTACTTGGCTTTCAGTGTATGTATAGAGGGCTACTGGAGCATGTAACAGGGAACCTGACTTGGTGTGGAGGCAGGGTAAGTGTCTTCAAAGAAGGAAATTAGAGACAAGCACTGAATGATGAAGAAATTAACCAGGGCCAGGGCAGTTGAAGGAAGAGTGGTTCAGGCAGAAGGAATAGCATGTTCAAAATCCAGCCTGGTTGAAGAGTAAGTGAAGAGAGGATTGTCTTGAGAGAGAAGAGGAGGAGACAGATCATATAAATGCATTGCAAGCCATGTCAAAACTTTAGACTTTCATCCTAAAAAAAAATCAGGGGTCTTGAGGATTTGAAGACAAAGAGAGATAAGATCAGGCTTGCCATTTGCAAAGATCACTCTGACACACCTAAAACAAAGTGATTCAAAAAGGTTGGAAATGAAAGCATAGACCAGTTCCAGATAAACACGGGCTTGAACATATTTACCTCTGTTTCCTCCCAGACGTGACTAAAAAGGGGACAGTAAAAGGATAGAAAAAAGGCATAAAACTACAACAAAGAGAATGGGAGATGAGATAAAAGCATGCAAGAGATGTAAACAAAATTTTCAAATTTGGGAAGAAAATGGAAAGAGCACAAAGACGTTCTGCAGACTAATAAGAGCTTTGCCTAACTACCTGCATGAGTAGACTGGGGAAAGTGAGAAGCAAAATCTCAGAAGTCATCACTAAAGAATTTATCCATGTAACCAAACACCACGTTTTCCCCAAACACTATTTAAATAAAAAATAAATTTAAAAAATTTTTCAGAGATGATAATTCTCAAAATTTGATTCTCCACACACCCTTTCCACCCTTTCTCAGAAAGCCATGGGAAGATAGCTCCACCAAAACAAGAGGAAACAAAGAGAAAGCTCTGGGATCCAGAAGACACAGGAGTCAACCAATAAGAGAGCACAGGAGGTGCTTAGGGGAGTGAACAGAGCTCCCAGAGTGCGTCTGTACAACAGGATAAGAAGGTGGCCTGCTGGATTGGAGCAAAAGGCAGGGCCTCCAAAATGATATCTTACTGGAGTTTTTAATATCCTGAGAGAAGAATTATACTTTTGACAGAGAATTGGGGTGAATTACTGATAAATACAGCAAAAACTAGGCAAGTGAAAACCAGAAAAAAAAGGAAAGAAAAGAAAAAACAAAGCTAGTAGTAACAAAATAGAAAAACAGAAAATTATACCTAAAAGGAATTGTAACTATGATTCAGCACATGGCTTAACTATAAACAACATTCATATAATCATAATAATATAAACAATGAATAATTATTTAATCCAACAAATTGTGATGTAGCTATATTAGAATTGAGAGAGAAAATGGGAAGGAGCAGAGTGAAAGAGTCAAGTCCACATTTTTTATTACAGAAACTCTATAAATAATATGCAACACTTTAAAACATTAAGAAAAAGCAATGCGAATGTGTTATTTAGAAATTAAGAGAAAATGCCAAAAAAGCTAAAGAAATTCAAAGTGATTGCTTTGTCTGGGGAATTATGCTTTTCAGTATTTTAAAATATAAATCTCTTAGAATGTTTGACATTTATGGCTGTACATTTGTATTTATACGCATGTGTTACTAATAAAAACAAAAACTAAGTGAAAGGGAAAAAAACAACACAGGAAGTAGCTACACAGAGGAGCTTATGAACAGATACCTACAAGACAAACGGCTAAAACAGGCGAATGTTAAAGAAGCGGTATTTGCGGTTTGGGATGAGTTTTGCAGTGATGCTATTACACATACATGGATACAAAAATTGTGGTATCTCAGCTTTTCGAAGGAAGTGAAGATGATGTGTTTTGGAAAATTGGGATAAATGACTCAGAACATTACCTCTAATGATGGGGAAGAAAACACTACGTTGAAAATGCAAGAAAAGAGTTTAAACAAAAAGATTTCATGAAACAATGAGGGTGGGGGAACTGCATTTCTAAGTTCACATGTGATTTTATGTAATATATGACTTTAATAATACATACATAAGTGAACTAATTGAAAAGCTAACTTTAAGTTGGAAAAATATGAGATGGAAATATACAGGAATATGAAGGAAAAGCAGGGTCAAAAACACACCATGCAAATGCATGTTTGAAGTTGAAATGCAGGGTAAAAAGTGTTAATCAAACCAAACAAAACAGTGCCTTATGTAAAAGGTACAATTCACAATGAAGGTCTAACATCCTTGAATATCTGTTCAATAATAATGTAACATCTAAATCCATAAAATAAAAACTAAAAATATTAATGAGAAATGGACACACATTTGTTGACTAATACCCACTACTGGCAAGGGTGTGCAGCAACAGGCACCCACATTTTAGGACTGACAGAGTAGGCATTCTATGAAGGGCACTTTAACGTGTTTCTCTAATGTACCAGGATACGTATCTTTGGCCCAGAAATTCTGTTTCTATAAATTTATCCTTCAGGATAGACTTGTACATTGTGAATGGCCATTGCAAAAAATATTTATTGCAGCATTGTTTATAACGAAAAAAAATGTTGAAAACAGTCTAAATCCTCTCTACCCAAAGGGTGGTCAAGAAACTGGAAGCACCAGTATCACATGAGAACTTGTCAAAAATGCAAACTCTTCGGTCCTACTCTACAGAATCAGCCTCTACATTTCTTTTTTATTTCTTTTTTATTTATTTTACTTTAAGTTCTGGGATACATGTGCAGAACATGCAGGTTTGTACCATAGGTACGTATGTGCCATGGTAGTTTGCTGAGCCTATCAACCAGTCATCTAGGTTTTAAGCCCCACATGCATTAGGTATTTGTCCTAATGTTCTCTCTCACCTTGTCCCACACCCACCGACAGGCCCCAGTGTATGATGTTCCCCTCCCTGTGTCCATTTGTTCTCATTGTTCAACTCCCACTTATGAGTGAGAACATGAGGTGTTTGGTTTTCTGTTCCTGTGTTAGTTTGCTGAAAATGATGGCTTCCAGCTTCATCCATGTCCCTGCAAAGGACATGAACTCATCCTTTTTTATGGCTACATAGCCTCTACATTTCAACAGGATCACCAGGTGACACCTCTGCACTTTAAAGTTTGAGAAACACTTGTCCACATCTCCATTAATACAAAGCTGATTAAATACATGGTCATATATCCATAAAATGAAATTTTGTATATACCGATTAAAAAATAAGGGACCTCTCAGCCGGGCATGGTGGCTCACATCTGCAATCCCAGAACTTTGGGAGGCTGAGGCAGGCGGATCACCTGAAGTCAGGAGTTCAAAACCAGCTGGGCCAACATGGCAAAAACCCATCTCTACTAAAAATACAAAAATTAGCCAGGCATGGTGGTGCATGCCTGTAATCCTAGCTACCCTGGAGGCTGAGGCAGGAGCATCACTTGGACCCAGGAGGCAGAGGTTGCAGTGAGCTGAGATCGCACCACTGCACTCCAGCCTGGGCAACAAGAGCCAGACTCCATCTCAAAAAAATAATAATAAAATAATAAAATAAGGGACCTCTCTATTACCAATATACAGCTGTCTACCAGATATACCATAAAGTGAAAAAATAAAAAGAGGGGAAAGGGATTAGATCATCATTGTGATGTGCTACTATATTAGTCCGTTCTCACACTGCTATGAAGAAATACCCGAGATTGGGTAATTAAAAAAAAAAAACAAAGAGGTTTAATTGACTCATAGTGCCACAAGCTGGGGAGGCCTCAGGAAACTTACAGTCCTGGCAGAAAGCACCTCTTCATAGGGTGGCAGGAGAGAGAATGAGTTCAAGCAGGGGAAATGCCAGATGCTTATAAAACCATCGGATCTCGTGAGACTTACTCACTGTCACAAGAACAGCATGGGGGAAACTACCCCCATGATCCAATTACCTCCACCTTGTCCCACCCTTGACACATGGGGATTATTACAATTCAAGGTGATATTTGAGTGGGGACACAGAGCCAAAACATATTAGCTACCATTTATACAAAAAAAAAGGTTCTTTTGGAAAATGTATTATGCATCCATAAATCAATTGGTCGCCCAGTTTCTAGTCTTGCCCCAATTAAGTCAGTGTTTTTTCTCCTTCTTATTCCCTAGTGATCATGGTTGGCACTGACCATTCATTTTCACCTCACTCAGCTCCTAGAGGAGTTAGTTAAAGAAAGGAACTGTGAAAGAAGTTACTCCATAGTCCCTAGGTCCCACGAATAAATAAATAAATAATAAATAAATAAATAAATAAATAAATAAATAAATAAAGCAGCCCAAAGCAGCCCTGAACTTGTCCATACTTCACAGCTTTGTCTGATGCCCACATAGGACATAGACATGGAAATATCTAATAGGTCAGAGTCCTCCCCAAACTCCCTCCCTGTCAAACACACACACACACACACACACACACACTCTTTTTGCATTTTCCATCTCTCCCTACCACCATGTATTCCCAGACTAATAGGTATCAGTGCCTCCCCACACCCAGACACAACACATACACACAGAAGGCACAGCAGCCCTGCCAGGGTCCCATAGAGGCTGGATGTCAAAGTGGGCATTATTTTCTGCTGGGTCAATAAAACAACAATCATTTTGTAAATGACCAGGAGCTAATAGCCCCTAATAGCTGGCTCAGAGGCAACTATTGATTAGGCCCCAGGGTCCAAGTCTCTCCCCACAGGGCAAAGTGCTGAGCCTGGAGTCCTGGAAGCAGCCCCCTTCAGACAGGACGGAGGAAGGAGAGTAAAGAGTGATTAATTGCACAATTTACTTCTTCTTTTAGCCAAATGGTTGACAGGAGGGAAAGGTAAAGTGGTCCAGCTCTTCCATGCAGGCCTAGCAATCGATCCCACGGACCAATCTCTGCCTGTACCCCGGAAGCCTATGCCTTGTTATTAGTGATGAGAAATTAAATACTGGGAGTCTGAGAAAGTGATTTCACATAACCTTTTAGTCTGGCATTATGTTCCAGTTATCTGTTGCTGTGTAACTCCAAACTAAGTGGCCTGATTTTATTACACTCACAGCTTCTATGGATCAAGAATTTGGACAGGGGACAAGATGAGAAGCTTACCTCTTCACCATAATGCCTGGCAAGAGAAATTCGAACAGCTGGGGGCAAAGTGAACAGCTAGGGGTTGAATCATCTTCACTCTCGTGTCTGGGACCTGGGCTGGGATGACTTGAAGGCTGGGCCCAGCTGGGACCCTGGTACCTACATGTAGTTTCTCCACCCGGCTTGGACTCCCCATAGCATGTTAACTGGGTTCCAAGAGGGAGCATCCCCCGAGAATGCACCCAGAGAGTAAAAGTTCCAAGAGAGCCAGGCAGAAGCTGCATGCCCTTTCATGACCTACTCTCAGGTCTTCACTTCCTCTGTATTCCAGTGGTCAAAGCAGTAACAACTCCACACAGATTCAGATGGAGGAAACATAGATGCTTCCTCTTAATGCCAGGAGTGTCTAAGAATTTGACACCTTCATTTTTTAAACCATGGAACATGGGATCCTTTAAAATGGGGCCCTCCTGGAACAGCTATGTAAATTGACTGAGACTAAAGAAATAAGGCAAGGAACTAAAATATAAACCAAAGTGTTTAAAAGGGTGAATCAGCCTAACCTTTCCTTGAAGCAATCAGACCTTGATCTAAGCCCTCTCAATGCCCTGTAAGCCTATAAGCCTCAGTTTACTCATCTGTAAAAGGGAATAGTAGCCCTTTCTCTTCCTACCTAAGAGTAGGAAGACATTGAAGCAAGTTAGAAATGCAGTCTAAGGCCAGCTCACCAATGGAGTTCAAGCAAGCATGCTGGGGTCTGGTAGAGTCAACGTGGCAGTGTGCAGCCTGGGTTTGCAGTATTAGACCAAACAAAGAAGTAGATGAAGGCAAGCTGATCCGGTTTTTGGGGGTGGGGCCTTCAGACCCAACCATCACCACCACCTTCCCTATAGCTCTTGTCTCTGCCATTTGGTTAACAACTATTCTTTCAGATTGCTTTTTCCATCGTGACGAGCTCTCATGTAGAAGTTTTTGGATCACCCCACATTGCACCTGGCCCATGGCAGAGTCAGAGAGCCTTCTGTACTTTTTTTTTTTTTTTAAGCAGAGTCTCTGTCACTCAGGCTGGAGCATAGTGGTAAGATCTGGGCTCACTGCAACCTCCACCTCCCTGGTTCAAGCGATTCTCCTGCCTCAGCCTCCCAAGTAGCTGGGATTACAGGTGCCCACCACCATGCCCGGCTAATTTTTGTATTTTTAGTAGAGACAGGGTTTCACCATGTTGGCCAGGCTGGTCTCAAACTCCTGACCTCAGTTGATCCACCCGCCTCAGCCTCCCAAAGTGCTGGGATTACAGGCATGAGCCACGGCACCTGGCCCTTCTGTACTTCCATATCCACAGTGAATGCCAGCACTGGGCATTTCTGACACTGTATTGCTTGTGACTCAACTAGGCCAGATGCTCCTCAGCAGAAAGGATTGGTTCCTCATGGTGCACACAGCCCAGTACTTTTAAATATTTGTATAATTTAGTGCATGAAACAGATGTTTCTGGCTTGTCCAAGCTCCACCCTCTGGGAATATCCAGCATAAGCTTGACTCTTCTCCCACTCAATGGGCCTTTGGGGAAGGCACTTTCACTTCAGGCTAACTAGTCCCAGTTCCCGAAACCCTGGCTTCAAGTCCTCTTCCCTCCTGATCTACCCCTACTTCAACCTACACAGCCATCCCATGCACTTGTTTCCACATAGACCACTTGGGATCTCGTTCATGTCTTGCCACACTCCAGATTCCCTCTACATGCAGCATTCCCATGGCCAACACCCCTAGTGATCTTAGTCCTCAACTGAAGCTGGACCAGGAAGTGTGATCCCATAGTAAGATGGATGAGGGGGGAGACAGAAGACAATGATTACCACTGGGACCTTGGGTAAGCCACTGTGGCCCTTGGGACTCAACTTCCTCATCAAGAGCCCTTCTAGCTCTAAGGTTGGGTAAAGCCAATAAATATGAGACCTTCCTTCCGTGTAATAAACTGTTCTTGTATGCAACGTGCCAGGCTCTGGGCTGGGAGCTGAGACCTCATGGCAAACAGGAGACAATTCATATAGGGAGAAGCATCCCATACCCCTCCCCACACTCCTGCCAGCCCATGAAATAGGAGCTGATACCTGCTTATAACTACCAAACAGAGACTGCTACTTCTTCTTCACTTTCCCTCACTTTTTCTGTACTCAAAAAAAAAAAGAGTGGCTATCCAATCATTTTGAGATTGGAAAAAGGGTCAAGCAGATATGTGATGGCCACATTTCAACTCGCTTTTTTGAAATCGCCTGCTGTAGTCCAGGCACATCCTTCCTTCTTCCATTTAGTAAGGCCTCTGAGGCAGACTTTGCCCCGTACCTGAGGCCTACAGTTTTCCTGCGGTGCTGCTGTGGCTGGGAGTGTAAACTCAATCCAGGAGGAAAGGAGTAGGAAGCTCATTTTGTCTTTGGACCAAAGTCACTCTCTCCAACATAGTTCTATTAATAATAAAACTGGCATGGTGGCCCTATCCAACTCTGTGCTTATCTCCCAACTCAAAACTCACAACTAGATGGCATGATTCATTGTCATCCCCTCTTCCCCCTCAATTCCCAAAGCCTTCATTCTCATGGCAGGAAAGCCAGACCAGCCAAGGCAGCTATAATCCAGCATAACAAATGTGCTGTTAGGGATCAGCCCACGCTGCTATGAGAACACACAGAAGGCTCACCCAGCCCGGTCCTGCAGGTCAGAGAAGGCTTCCTGGAGAAGCAGAGGTCCAAGAAACAAGACAGGGAGCAGGAGCTCAGCAGGTGACAAGGGAGCAGGGACTGCACCCAGAAGATGTGCATGGGACGGATGTGTGGTGCCTACTCTGGATGGGTGCTCAGAAGAAAGAGCGAGTGCTGCATCTGCTTGTAGGGTGGAGACAGGGTCTGATGAAGGCAAGGCTGGGTACAGAGAGCCCATTCAGAAGCCACCACAATCACCTAGGTGGGAGCCGATGGTGGTGTGGACTCAGGCAACGATCTTGTGAAGGGAGAGCTTGGGAAGAAGCTGACACATAATCAGGAGGCTAATTTATAAGACTTGGTGACTGATCTGCTGAAAAGGTGAGGGAGCAAGTGGAACTGAACAACAGTGGGGTGGCAGGGCACATTTCTCCTTGAGCATCTGGCCGTCAGCCAGGCATCTCTGAGGGTAGCCTGTAGGGACCCAGGGATGCTCAGCCACCGCCTGTTTCTGACTTGAGTCTGCTCTTCCTGCTCTGGCTGTGGCTGAGGAGGGAAAAAGGGGGGAAGGAAAGGGGCAGAGACAGAGAGAAGGGCACAGCACCCTGATAGTGAAGGTACATTTTTATTACCTCGCTAATGCTCCCCTAATTAATATATCCAGAGGCTGTGCCTGCCACTTCACTACTTTCACTCTGCTGATTTGCCCCTTGAGACAAAAGGAAATTGGAATTAAGAGGAGACAATGAAATTGCCAGCAGGACTATTAGGTTCAATGAAGCTAATGAAGGGAGTGGGAGGGGGAGGAGAGGAGAGCCTGGGTGGCGCTATGACTCACTCTAGGAGCTGCCAGGTGGACAGACGGAGACTAGGGGAGGGCTGTGACTGGAAGGACTCTCTCTTTCTGGGCTCCAGAAGTCCTGAGGGTGCCCCAAGGTCAGGGGTTCCCCAGGTCAAGAGGTGTGATCATGGGAAGAAGACAGGAATTAGAAGTTGGACGGGGACTTCCTCCAGCAAAGGGAGCACAGAAGGGTGACAGAAAGGATGCAGGAAGATATAGAGGGGCTGCCTCATCCCTGAGACCCTGGAGAGCAGTCCAGGTACTGGGCAGTCCCCAGTACCCTCAGCAGAAGCAGACCCCAGTCCTCTGCCCCTTTAGGGGCAGATAAAGGGGTTGCATTTCTCCAACAGGGTGACCAGCTGAAACTCTACCTGCCCTCTGATAGGTAGCAAGCTCAGTCTTCTACCCCAGGTACCTGTCCATAGACAGCCAGATTTCAGGACTCAACTCAGGTCCCTAAAGCTCAAAGGATACAACCTGGATGGAAAAAGCAAAAATATTTGCAGCGAAGCCAAAAAAAAAAAACAAAGAAGCAACATTCAGGTCAGGGCACATTTGCAGGATTGTGTGTGCACACAGACACATATATACAGGCTCTCACACACTCACTACATGCCCACACACCTAACCCACCCACATGCACACATATACCCAAACTCAAATGCATGTATGCACACACACACACACCTGTGCACTCACACTTGCAGGCTCAACAATCTGTCTTAGGAGGGACTATCACTAATTTGACAATGACCGTCTCCTCTGCAAATCTGTCACAGGTCAGCTCCCCTTCCCCACAGCTTCAGGCTGGATTTTTTGCCCCAGACATCTGGGTGGTGTCCACCCCTCCCTGCTTTCTGCATCACTGGACTACTTAGAGCAAAGGCAGAGGAAAATGGTCACTCCAGCAGTGCTGCCAGGACATCAGGACCCTGCTCCGTACCCCTAAACCTCAGCTTGCCCTTCCCGTGGAAACAAGATGAAGCACTCAGAAAACAATGCAGTTTCATTTTCAGGGTGGGATTTTTCCTTCTATGTATCTTATGAGTCACTAGATTAGCACCTTTCCAATTACTGGGAGGCAAAAGCCCTATTATCATAGAAACCCTCCTGCAGAGTGACGGCTCTATTCTTTCTGACGGCAGCAGCCAGTCCCACAGAGATCTGCAGAGCTCAGCAAGCTGGGAGCCTGAAGTTCCAGGTAACTTCATGTCCTCGTTTCAAAAGTGAACTTTAAAGAACTCACATCACAGCCTTAGCAGACTTCTCGCACTCCATGGAACACACCAGGACAGCCCGGGAAGGAAGGCTGAGGAAGGTCCAGGAGCACATCCCAGAGGCTGCACACAGGGTCCGGGGCTGCCTCGAACCCCCTCTGCAAGGGTCTGCAGCACCGAAGGTTCTGTCCTAGCTGAGGGAGAACTGCATGACACAGAGAGCATGTGGCTCTAAACTGTGCTGGGAAGAGTCACTGGAGATGCTCGAGAGGCCTCGAATTAAAGTAGTTGGCCTCACAGTCAGGTGACCCTGTTCAGAAGGGGTCAGAGGAACAACTGGAGAGGCCAGACCTCAGTCAGGTTCAAGGCATCATACACCTTAAAGCCACACCATGGGCAACGTGCTGAGTAGAAACCTTGACCTGAAATCACCATTTCCTCACAACATGATCCTGAACCACCAAGGGCCCCTCTCTAAGCCTTCATTTCTCAATTATAAACAGACAAGGATGTTGTATACTCTCTTCCTGCCATACTGTTCTCTTTTCTCAGTGGAGATTACATCTGGATCCATTAAGAAGGCCAGCTCCATCCAGCTGGTAGCTTCAGACAGTGACGGACCTCTCAGCTGTGCAAGGAGCCTGGCTTCTTTCCCATTATCCTGATGCCCATGTCCCCAACACCCTTCTTCCCATGATAGGCCCTGGACCCCAGTAATGGGTGAACAACCATATCTGGACAGTTTATTGTGTGCCAGATGTGATACAAGATGCCAAGTAGATGAGATGAATAACAGTAGCAATAGGCACTCTATGCGGAGCACTTAACATGAGCCAGGCATTGAATATAGATTATCCCATTATCTCCTCCCACAATCCTGGAAGGGGATGTTGTTATCCCCACCTTACGAATGAAGAAACTGTGTCTCAGAGAGTTAAAGGAATTCAACCTGCAGGATTCAAACCCAGGAAGAGTTTGAATTAAAATCTGTGCTCTTATCTCTAAGATATGTCACTTTCCAATATATAAGTTGCAGGAATTGGCCTCCCAAAATCTCAGATTGATGAGCATCTTGATGGTAGCACCCTTCCTCAGACTTCTGTCCCTCT
>NW_012101721.1:3294690-3342440 GCF_000951045.1 Mandrillus leucophaeus
TTTAGCTGCCTCCCGGCGGGGCAGGGCTCGGGACCTGCAGCCCGCCATGCCCAAATCCCCCCATGGCGGTGGGCTCCCGTGCAGCCCGAGCCTCCCCTAGGAGTGCTGCCCCCTGCTTCGTGGCACTCGGTCCCATCAACTGCTCAGGGGCTGAGGAGTATGGGTGCAGGGCGCTGGACTGGCGGGCAACTCTGCCAGCGGTACTGATGCAGGATCAACTAGGTGAAGCCAGCTGGGCTCATAAGTCTAGTGGGGACTTGGAGAACCTTTATGTCTAGCTAAGGGATTGTAAATACACCAATCAACACCCTGCGTCTAGCTCAAGGTTTGTAAATACACCAATCACTACTCTGCATCTAGCTAACCTAGTGGGGAGGGGACTTGGAGAATTTTTCTGTCTAGCACTCTGTGTCTAGCTAAAGGATTGTAAATGCACCAATCAGCACTCTGTAAAAATGCACTAATCAGTACTCTGTGTCTCGCTAAAGGATTGTAAATGCACCAATCAGCACTCTGTGTCTAGCTCAGGGTTTGTAAATACACCAATCAGTTCTCTGTATCTAGGTAACCTAGTGGGGACTTGGAGAACTTTTATGTCTAGCTAGAGGATTGGATATGCACCAATCAGCACCTGTATCTAGCTCAGGGATTGTAAATGCACCAATTAGCACTCTGTCAAAACGGACCAATCAGCTGTCTGTAAAATGGACCAATCAGTAGGATCTGGGTAGGGCCAGATGAGGGAATAAAAGCAGGCTGCCCAAGCTAGCCAGGGGCAACCCACTCGGGTCCCCTTCCACACTCGTGGAAGCTTTGTTCTTTCACTCTTTGCAATGAATCTTCCTGCTGCTCACTCTGGGGCCGTGCGTGTTTTATGAGTTGTAACACTCACAGCAAAGGTCTGTAGCTTCACTGCTGAAACCAGTGAGACCACGAACCCACCAGGAAGAACAAACGACTCCAGACATGTCGCCTTTAAGAGCTCTACCACTCACTGCAAAGGTCTGCAGCTTCACTCCTGAAGTCAGCGAGACCACGAACTCACCAGAAGGAAGGAACTGCAGACACATCTGAACATCTGAAGGAACAAACTCCAGACACCACTCACCGGGAATGTCCACGGCTTCATTCTTGAAGTCAGTGAGACCAAGAACCCACCAATTCTAGGCATACCATGATCCTCTGGGGAATAAGGGACTTCCTGCACCATGGGTTTCTGGAGCCTGGGGAACCTCAGCCTCACCCAGGACATAGTCTTCATATAGAAGGGAACATCTGTATGAGAGGCAGGGACGGCTTGCTTCCTTGTCCTGTTTCCTCCTTTTTTCCCAAGGCTTAAAGGATGTGCAACGTCAACTCAAGAAGGGTAAAAGGACAACAGCCTGAGGCAGAGACACAATGAGCAGCCAGAAGAACTAGGACGGGTCTGAGGCTTTGTGGCACTCATGAGCCACAGACCTTGATAGGCCCGTTTATCCCACATTCCGCTAGTGTATATGTTCCAAAGGGAGTTTTAGTAGCAATTTTAGTGCAGTGTTGTCCTTTTGCTTTGGGGCTTGGTGTTTGCCTTTTAATAACCTTCCTCCCACCGACCCTCTCCCCTTTTAATCCATAACTGAATTCCATGCTGGAATTAGGAAGCCCTGCCTGTTTCTGCTGTCACCAATGTGTTTGGGTGCTGTGTCTGGGTTTCTCCCCAGCTCCAGGGCAGCAGGCCTGTGTTGCTCAGTGGTTTGTTGTTCCCCACCAAGACTGTCACTGCCACTCTCCAAACTCATGTCAGAAATGTACATGGGGATACTAAGCTACTCAATACAGAAAGAGACCAATATTTAAATTTTCTATGTAGTGATTTAGCAATGAAACTCCTCTTTTCAGAGACACAAATAAGACCCCAAAGATGTACTGATGGCAAATGTTTCCAACATTCTTCTGAACTAGTTTTCCCTTATGCAAAAAGGCCATTTATTAGTAGTAATATTCAATTACTTTTTATAAATAGCCGACTCCATTAAGGAAATCAGAAATTACAGCAGTGCCTACCACGTTAATTGTTTTGGTTAGTTTTTGTTGTTTCTATTTTTTGTTGTTGTTGTTTTCTCTCTCTTTTATTTTTTATTTTTGCAAGCTACAGCTTCTGTAACTCAGTGGATGTTAATTGCATAATTAGAATTAGTTGCATTATTTAATTAGTTAGAACATTTAGTATTCCCCCAATGGTTCCTTTGAAGTCATTTGTGCTTAAGTGTAACTCTACCAAGAAATAAAAGATCTCCATAAATATTGTGGTAAAAATTTTAATTATACCTCAATCACTCTGTATTTATTTGCATTAGTTAGGAAAGCCTCCTATTCTGGACTGCCTATCTCAACTTCTCAGCTCTTTCTTAAACCATTAGCCAAATAACCATGTTGCTACTTGACAGACTTTAGACTGCAGTTTCATGGAAGCCTGAAATGTCTCAGGGACAGGCCAAACCAAAGAGCAAGTGTTAGACAATCTGTCCCAGCTAAACTGGACTGTCTCCTCTTTCCACCATGTGATGGTTAATACTAAGTGTCAATTTGATTGGATTGAGGGACACAATGTATTAATCCCGGATGTGTCTTTGTGGGTATAGCCAAAAGAGATTAACATTTGAGTCAAGGGAAGGCAAATTCACCCTTAATCTGGTGGGCACAATCTAATCAGCTTCCAGCAAATATAAAGCAGGCAGAAAAACGTGCAAAAAGGAAGATGGGCCTAGCCTGTCAGCCCACATCTTTCTCCTATGCTGGATGCTTCCTTCCCTTGAACATCAGACTCTGGTGAACTCAGACTGGCTCTCAGCTTGCAGACAGCCTATTGTGGAACCTTGTGATCATGTAAGTTAATACTTAATTTTATATATATATATATATACACACACACACACACATACACACACTATTACTTCTGTCCTTCTAAGAGAACACTGACTAATACAGATTTTGGTACCAGGAGTGGTTCTAGAGGAACAGGATATTAAGCAGGATATTAAGGATGGAGTTCTTTCATTGGTTTTGGGGTTTCTGGAGTTGGCTGCTTAATATGATTAGGCCCCCAAATGCTAAGCACTCTACTTCTAATAGTATGGAGAACACTGATATTCCTTGGCTATCTGTTTGTGTGCCAGAGGATGGGAAATAAATCTGACTAAAATTCAGGGAACTTCTACCTCAGTAAAATTTCTAGGGGTCTGGTGGTATGGGGCCTGCCAAGATATTCCTTCTAAGGTGAAGGATAAGTTGCTACATTTGGCCTCTCCTACAACCAAGAAAGAGGTACAACGCTTAGTTGGCTTATTCGGATTTTGGAGGCAACACAGTCCTCATTTGGATGTGTTACTCTAGCCCATTTATCAAGTGACCCAAAAGACTGCCAGTTTTGAGTGGGGTCCAGAACAGGAGAAGGCTCTGCAACAGGTCCAGAATGCTATGCAGGCTGCTGTGCCACTTGGGCCATATGACCCAGCAGATCCAATGGTGCTTGAGGTGCCAGTGGCAGATAGGGATGCTATTTGGAGCCTTTGGCAGGCCCCTTTAGGTGAATCACAGTGGAGGCCTCTAGGATTTTGGAGCAAGGCCCTGCCATCTTCTGTAGATAACTACTCTCCTTTTGAGAGACAACTCTTGGCCTGTTACTGGTCTTTGGTGGAAACTGAATGTTTGACTATGGGTCATCAAGTCACCATGAGACCTGAACTGCCTATCATGAACTGGATGCTTTCTGACCCATCTAGCCATAAGGTGGGTTATGCACAGCAGAATTCCATCATCAAGTGAAACTGGTATATATGTGATGGGGCTCAAGCAGGTCCTGAAGGCACAAGTTACATGAGGAAGTGGCTCAAATGTCCATGGTCCCCACTCGTGCCACCCTGCCTTCTCTCCCCCAGCCTGCACTGATGGCCTCATGGGGAGTTCCCGATGATGAGTTGACAGAGGAAGAGTAGGGCCTGGTTCACAGATGGTTCTGCATGATATGCAGGCACCACCTGAAAGTGGACTGCTATACCACTACAGCCCTTTTCTAGGACAGCGGTGAAGGAAAATCTTCCTAGTGGGCAGAACTTCAAGCAGTGCACCTGGCTGTGCACTTTGCAGAGAAGGAGAAATTGTTGCAGGAAGTCAGGGACCCTGAATGGAGGGATTGGCTGAAGCCATGGCAGAAGAACATAAATTGTGAAGATTTCATGGACATTTATTCGTTCCCCAAATTAATGCTTTTATAATTTCTCATTCCTGTCTTTACTGCAATTTCTGAACATAAATTGTGAAGATTTCATGGACACTTGTCACTTCCCCAATCAATACCTGTGTGATTTCCTATGCCTGTCTTTACTTTAATCTCTTAATCCTGTCATCTTCGTAAGCCAAGGAGGATGTATGTCACCTCAGGACCCTGTGATGATTGTGTTAACTGCACAAATTGTAGAGCATGTGTGTTTGAACAATATGAAATCTGGGCACCTTGAAGAAAGAACAGGATAACAGTAATATTCAGGGAACAAGGGAGAGAACCTTAAACTCTGACTGCTGGTGAGCCAGGCAAAACAGAGCCATGTTTCTCTTCTTTCAAAAGCAAATAGGAGAAATATCGCTGAATTCTTTTTCTCAGCAAGGAACATCCCTAAGAAAGAGAATGCGCCCCTGAGGGTAGGCCTCTAAAATGGCTGCTTTGTGGGTGACTGTCTTTTACTGTCGTAAGCAGAGGGATGAAATAAGCCCCGGTCTCCCGTAGTGCTCCCAGACTTATTAGGATGAGGAAATTCCCTCCTAATAAATTCTGGTCAGACTGGTTGTCTGTGCTCAAACCCTGTCTCCTGATAAGACATTACCAATGACAATGTGTGCCTGAAACTTCATTAGCAATTTTAATTTCGCCCTGTCTGTGGTCCTGCCTCCATTTGCTTTGTGATATTTTATTACCTTGTGAAGCATGTGATCTCTGTGACCCACACCCTATTCGTACACTCACTCCCTTTTTAAAAATCGCTAATAAAGACTTGCTGGTTTTACGACTCAGGGAGCATCACGGAACCTGCCAACATGTGATGTCTCCCCTGGACACCCAGCTTAAAAATTTCTCTCTTTTGTACTCTTTCCCTTTATTTCTCAGACCAGCCAACATTTAAGGAAAATAGAAAAGAACCTACGTGAAATATCAGGGGTGAATTTCACCTGATGAGAAATGGCCAGATGTGCAATTATATACTGATTCATGGACTATAGCCCATGGTTTGGCTTGAAGGTCAGGGACTTGGAAGAAGCATGATTGGAAAACTGGTGACAAAGAACTTTGGGGAAAAGATATGTGGATGGATGTCTCTGAGTGGTTTAAAAAAAAAAAAAAAAACTGAAGATATTTGTATCCCATGTGAGTGCTCACCAATGGGTAACCTCAGCAGAGGACAATTTTAATAATCAAGTGGCTAGGATGGCCCATTCTATGGACAACACTCAGCCTCTTTCCCCAGCCACCCTTGTCATTGCCCAATGGGCCCATGGTGGCAAGGATGGAGGTTACGCATGGGCTTAGCAACGTAGACTTCCACTCACCAAGGCTGACCTAGTTACAGCCACTGCTGACTGCCCAATATGCCAGCAGCAGAGACCAACACTGAACCTCGATATGGTACCATTCCTTGGAGTGATCAGCCAGCTACCTGGTGGCAGGTTGATTGTATTAGACCTCTTCCATCATGGAAAAAGCAGAGGTTGTCCTCACCAGAACAGACACTTACTCCAGATATGGGTTTGCCTATCCTACATGCAGTGCTTCTGCCAAGACTACCATCTGTGGACTCACAGAATGCCTTATACACCATCATGGTATTCCATGCAGCATTCTCTCTGACCAAGGCACTCACTTTATGCTTAAAGAAGTGCAACAGTGGGCTCATGCTCATGGAATTCACTGGTCTTACCATGTTCCCCACCATCCTGAAGCAACTGGATTGATGGAATGGTGAAATGGCCTTTTGAAGTCACAATTACAACACCAACTAGGTGACAATACTTTGCAGGGCTGGGGCAAACTTCTCCAGAAGGCTGTGTATGCTCTGAATTAGAGTCCAGTATATGGTACTCTTTCTCCCATAGCCAGCATTCGTAGGTCCAAGAATCAAGGGGTAGAAGTGAAAGTGGCACACTCACCATCACCCCTAGTGATCCACCTAGAGAAATTTTTGCTTCCCTGTTCCCACGACATTACGTTCTGCTGGCCTGGAGGTCTTAGATCCAGAGGGAGGAACACTGCCACCAGGAGACACAACAATGATTCCATTAAACTGGAAGTTAAGATTGCCACCTGGATACTTTGGGCTCCTCCTATCTTCAAGTCAACAGGCTAAGAAGGGAGTTACAGTGTTGGATGACATGATTGACCCACATTATCAAGATGAAATCAGTCTACTACTCCACAACAGATATAAGAAAGTGTACGCATGGAATACAGGAGATCCATTAGGGCGTCTCTTAGAATTACCATGCCCTGTGATTAAGGTCAATGGGAAACAACAGCCCAATCCTGGCAGGACTACAAATGATCCAGACCCTTCAGGAATGAAGGTTGGGGTCACTCCACCAGGGAAAAAAAAAAAAACACCTGCTGAGGTGCTTGCTGAAGGCAAAGGTAATACAGAATGGGTAATAGAAGAAGGTAGTCATAAATACCAGCTATGACCATGTCACCAGCTGCAGAAACGAGGACTGTAACTGTCATGAGAATTTCCTCCTTCTTTTGCTAGAAACAGGTTTGTGCATGTATACACTGATACTAAGAAAATATCTTCATTTTATTTCCTTTTCCTCTATCATGTGACATAAGATTTATTGACTTCATATCAGCATTTAAGAATTGTTAACTTTATGCAATAGTATTTGGGTTGGGGATTAGTGCGTTTCTGGTTGTATGAAGGATAGTTATATTATGTTAGTGTAATTATGACCTTATTATTGTCTTTATTTGAAGATTATGTATGATCTCAGGAGATGTGTATGGGTTCAAGTAGACAAGAGGTGGACTTGTGATGGTTAACACTGTCAACTTGATTGGATTGGGAGATACAAAGTATTAATCTTGGGTGTGTCTTTGTGAGTGCTGCCAAAAGAGATTAACATTTGAGTCAGTGAGCTGGGGAAGGCAGATCCACCCTTAATCTGGTGGGCACAATCTAATCAGCTTCCGGCAAATATAAAGCAGGCAGAAAAAAACGTGAAAAAAGACAGATGGGCCTAGCCTCCCCAACATCTTTCTCTGGTGCTGGATGCTTCCTACCCTCAAACATCAGACTCCAAGTTCTTCAGTGTTGGGACTTGGACTGGCTCTCTTTGCTATTCAACCTGCAGACAGCCTATTGTGGGACCTTGTGATGGTGTAAGTTAAAGTTAATACTTAATAAACTCCCATATATATATACATATATATATATATCTCCTGTTAGTTCTGTCCAAGAGAACCCTGACTAATACACACCATTATCTGCTGTGAACTAACAATAATAATAATAATATGAAATTACTATGTAATGAGGATATATAACTTACCAGGAACTATGCTGAGTGCATTATATGCATTATCTAATGTATTTCTCACATCAACCCTAGGAGAAATATATTATGATGGCAGTTTTACTGGTGAGGAATCTGACCAGTAAAACTATGTATTTTAAGGCAAATTATATCATTTGCCTTACCTATGCCCTTCCATATTGCTTTCCAATCTACCACGACCTAGGCCTAGAAAGGATGGCATATTGGGTCAGACCATGGTTCCTTCCAGGAGGTTTCAAGTCTCTAAAGATCACCCCCAATGGTTATTTTCTGAAGAAGGTACTCTCAAGGAGTGTATTCTCTAAGCAAAATGCATGGAGCCTGCTCTGACACCACTCACCTCCCTTATCAGCCATTCCAGCCAGTCTGGCCTTCTCTCCGGGTCCACTGAAGCCAAGATGGTGCCACTGCACTCCAGCCTGGGCAATAGAGAGGCTCTGTCTCAAAAACAAACAAACAAACAGAGATTAGGGGTACAGGCAGAGAAAGACACCAGACACGTTCACCCACAGACAGATGACCAGTTGAACGTACACTAAGAAAGTGACCATCTGCAAGCCAAGGACAGAGACCTCAGAAGAAATCAAATCTGGCGACATTATGATCTTGGACTTCTAGCCTCCAGAACTATGAGCAAATAAATTCCTGCTATTTAAACCACCCAGTCCATGGTATTTTGTTATAACAGCCCTAGCAAACTAACACGGTTCTCTTCTGAGGAGAAGGACTTGCTGAAGGCCTGGTGTGATGGAGAGACAGCTGGGATGCTCACATGCACAGACCAGATGCAGCTGCTACTGCAAGTTCTTTATTTATTCTTCCCTGCCCTTTATCTAGAGAGCTCCAGTGCTCTTGCGCGGGCTGCATGGGGGTGAAGGGGAAGGGAGGTCTACAGGAATAAATACACAAGACCAACCTCCCTGTTTAAGGTGAGTGCAGGGTCAGCTCCCAGGAGATGAAATGGTATTCACAGCAGAGAGGTTGTTTATCCTGAAGCACCAGATGTTGTACTAGGCTGAACCGGGCAGTGGCGCCTCCAGCCTGTCTTACCTTGGCTCAGACTAGCTTGGGTCTGGGAGCATAAGCCCATGCTGCCAGCTCCCTGCCCTCTCTCAGGCCCACATGCACAGCAGCAAAAGCAGTAGACTAGAGGACAAAGCCCCAACCAGGGACACCAATGATCGAAACATTCAGCTGGTTTCTTTTACATGATGTTGCCTAAGTGACTCACCTCTCTGTCGTCGTCTACTAAATAACGTCCCCCTCCCTGCCTTATTAGCTTGGTGTGAGGGTAAGTATGATCATATCTCTGTAAGTGCTTTCAGAGGGCACCCAAGGTCTCTGTAGTGCTGAGGACTATTGAAACTGTTGTGTTATTACTCTTTGCAGGAAAGTGTGGTTGGAAAACTCAGAAAGACAGAAAAACCAAGAAGCAGACTGAGGGAAGACTTGCAGACT
This sequence comes from Mandrillus leucophaeus, assembly GCF_000951045.1. NCBI lineage: Eukaryota > Metazoa > Chordata > Mammalia > Primates > Cercopithecidae > Mandrillus > Mandrillus leucophaeus. The sequence goes on from NW_012101721.1 coordinate 3,303,724, forward strand.
TGGAGGCTGAAGAAACTCAGAAGGCCCAAAACAAAGTTGAACTTAGTTGTTATGGCCCAAGAACTGACTCTGGGTGGACAGAGAGGTCTCTAGAGCCAAGAGACGTCATAGTCATTTACTCTTCCCCAGTTCCCATCCTCCAAAGAGTTCAGAGCTCTGTAGAGAGTGTAGAGGTTCATCTGGATTAGTGTCTGCTTTTTAGGGAAAATAATCGTTATGATGCCATGTTCTCTGTGATGGCCACCTCAGATGGGATGCAGGTGGTGGAGTAGAGGCATGCTGGTGTACAGGAGAAGTGGAAGATGGAGTGATGCATAATGGGTGGTTCTAAAGGCTGGATCCAAGACTAGCTTGGGATGCAACCACCATACAATACTGTTCTCCATCCAGAAACCTACCAGGGCCATCAAGCAAAACCTTTGGAAAAGAGAAGGCACAGAGAGAACAGTAAATTATAAAGAAGCTTGTTTCCTTGCAGTCAGGCTGGGACAAACTTCAGGAAGAAGCAGAATGACATTCAACAAAGACAGATTTTCCCCACCCACTTCATGCCAAAGAAGGACAATCACATGCCTACCTCTCAGAAACTTTCTCTAGAAGGAGAGAAAAGGAGAAAAGAGATTCCGAAATGGAAAATCATTTCAGCCTGTTCTTTTTTAATAGCTTTATTAAAGTATAATATGGTGTACCTTTTATTTTTATTTTTCTTTTTTTTTTTTTTCATTGAGATGGTGTCTCACTCTGATGCCCAGGCTGGAGCACAGTGGCACGATCTCAGCTCACTGCAATCTCCACCTCCTGGGTTCAAGCGATCCTCTCGCCTCAGCCCCCCAAGTAACTAGGACTACAGGCCTACAGGCGTGTGCCACCATGCCAAGCTAGTTTTTGTAGTTTTAGTAGAGTCAGTGTTTCACCACGCTGGCCAGGCTGGCCTCAAACTCCTGACCTCAAGTGATCCACCCACTTTGGCTTCCCAAAGTGCTGGGATTACAGGCATGAGCCACTGCACCCAACCTCAGTGTACTTATTTAAAGCGTACAATGTTATGAGTTTCAACATATATGTGCACCAGTAAAGCCATCACCACAATCAAGACAACAAACATCTTCATCATACCTAAAATATCCTGTGCCCCTTTGTAATCCATCCCTACCTCTACTCCCATCCTCAAAACACCACTGATGTGCTTTCTGTCACTATAGATTAATTTGTATTTTGTAGAATAATTATACAGCACCTATTCTGCATCAATAATTTGTTCCTTGTTATTACTAAGCATCATTCCATTATATGGATATGTCACAATTTGCTTATCCATTCACCTGGCAATGGCCATTTGGGTTGTTTGCAATATTTGGCAGCCACAAATAAAGTTGCCATGAACCTGTGTAAGAGGGTATAAAAGCAGGCCAATATTTGACTATGGTTTGCCCAGGGCAGGGATCATCTCTCCTTGACAATTCTATTCATGATGACTCTAAAGCTTTCTGTTTTATAAGACTTTAGGGTTTAAGATGTTTAACCCTCATGGCCCTGTTAGGTATTCAGGTAGGTGATGTAGGTTTTAGGCACAATGGCAGGAAAGAGAACACGCTGATCACCTGCTACGTCCAGGCACTGCACTCAGTGTTGTGGGGTCCGAAGGGATATATGACATGCCCTGAAGGATCTTGCATTTTAACACTTTGCAGATGAGGGCACTGAAGCCCTAAGCAGCTGGGAACCTTGTCCAGGGACACTCAAGTGAGAAGTGCTAGCTAAGAAGCAGAACCCAGGTAGTCAATCTTCCTGTCCAATGAGTCCTCCACACACATGCTGTGTGTGGGTCCCATCTGAACTGGATCATGACCAAGAAACAAAAAGGAGGACAGGGAGGGAGCAAGGTAAAGAACAAGTATGCAAAGTTATATCCTACCCGATGACCCTCCTTCCCTGACACACGCCAGCCAGAGCTCCAGCAGACATCACCCGCATCTCTGGCTCCATTTCCAACCTGGCTCATAACTTCCTACTCTTGTCCCTTTTCCTTCACCTGTGGCTAGACTGTTATCTGTGAGGAGAAAATGATGAAGAGTCTTTCCCACATGAGGAGACAGGTACTGAGCCTTTCGAGCTGATCCAGGGCTCCCCTTTCTTGAGTTATTTTGTAGAGACAATTGCTAAACACCTCCCAGAATCAAAGTTCTGTTTTAGAAGGAATCCCTGTCTTACTGTACCCACCATATTGTGGCGGGTCTTGCAGGTGGCCAAGTCAGGAGAGAGTTCCATGATCATTGGCTCTTGTCCCCAGCCTCCATGGGTAGGTACAGCTGGGAATAGAAAAGGGACACAGATTAAGAAGCCTCAGGCCCTGCTTTGGGGGCAATCAGTGTGGTAAGAATACAAGACCCCCACACGTATATCAGAGCTTCATTTCTTTTAATGGCGTTAGTATATTTTATTGTACAGATATGCCACATTTTGTTTATCCATTCATCAGCTGATGGACATTTGAAATGTTTCCACTTTTTAGTTATTATGAATAATGCTGCTATGAATATTTACATTTTGGTGTGCAGAGGAGTGCATACGACAGAGACAATAAGCTCATCTTACAGCTTTGCAACAGGCATAACAAGGCTGACAGGCAGCTAGAGGGACTGCAGTGTTTGGTGGGCTCAGTCTCGGAAGACCGCCTGGAGGAGGCAACTTTTGAACCACTCTTAAAAACTTTATTTTAATACAGGGAGAAGAGGGGCCAGGGTGAGGTGGGCTAATGGGTAGGAGGTGAAAGACAAAAAGAAGGTATTCTAGGCAGGCTGAGAAATACAGACTTCCCTTTCAGAAGCTTGGGTATGGATTGGACTATCAGGTAGATCAAGGAAGAAGAACAAGAACTAATCTTTGATGAGTACACTTTGTGCTTCAGGTATGATTCCCACATGAGCCTCATTAGCTCATTAACCTTATTCTAAAACGAAGCTTTCTATGGAAAGAGCTCAGGATCTAAAGTCAAACAGCCCTAATTCCCCCACTTAGTGCTTATGTGATTTTAACCTGAGTCTCAGTTTATTTGTACATAAAATGGAGAATATAGCAGTGACCATCCTCTACTCCATGCCATGCCATGGTACATAGTGCCAATGCACATCTAAAACACAGAAGCAATGCCAGAACAAAGGACCCTGCCACAAACCACTCAGGGCTGTCTCCAGCATGCACCTTCCTCCAGCTCTGTTCTGTTCTGAGTGTTTTCAAGAGGAGCCTTTAGGAAGAGCCCTCTCTGAAACCCTGAGCCTGCCCAGGAGAACCTGGCAGGCACCAAAAACACACGATCTGCCCAAGGGAAATAGATGGATCCCACTTAGCAGAAGAGCTCCTTAGCCAACCCACAGGAAAGCCTTGGCCACAGATCTTGCAGAGACTTCTCTAGGCTTGGGCAGGGGAAAGTGGTCTGCTTTTCAGGGCTGAAACACAGCCTGCAGCACCCCTGGGCACGAGCTGTCTGGAAAGGCTGCCGCCCCACCAGGCACTCCAGACACGGCCCTTAAGCCTGAGCATGCTGGGGCCTGGGAGCCTCAGGGCACAGCATTTCCAGTCTCTGGCTGTAATCACAGCTAATTGAATGTCTGCTGATGCCAAAATTGGCTCCTGATTGAATTCAGAACTTTTGTTTAATTAATTATCATCCACCTGAGCACTGCTGCTTCCCTCAGACCAGGTGGTTAACTGTTTCCTCTCTTCTGAGACTCCTGTCTTCCCCCTGAGCCCTGACACTTGTACTAAAGGGTTCATCTGCTTCCGGGGAGACGCCTCACTCCGGTTGCAAAGAGCATGAGGCAAAATGTCAAGGAGTCAAGAAAGTGGGGCCGGGCGCGGTGGCTCAAGCCTGTAATCCCAGCACTTTGGGAGGCCGAGATGGGCGGATCACGAGGTCAGGAGATCAAGACCATCCTGGCTAACACGTTGAAACCCCGTCTCTACTAAAAAAAAATACAAAAAACTAGCCGGGCGACGTGGCGGGTGCCTGTAGTCCCAGCTACTCGGGAGGCTGAGGCAGGAGAATGGCGTGAACCTGGGAGGCGGAGCTTGCAGTGAGCTGAGATCCGACCACTGCACTCCAGCCTGGGCGACAGAGCCAGACTCCGTCTCAAAAAAAAAAAAAAAAGAAAGTGGAAAGGCACCCAGAATGGGAGAAAACATTTGCAAATCTGATAAAGGTCTAGTATCCGAGTACATAAAAAACGCTTACATCTCAGCAATTTTTAAAACCCCAAATAAAAAACAAGCAAAAACAGCAAATAGACATTAATATATGTCTTCTTTCAAAAAAAAATTTTTTTTTTTGAGATGGCATCTTGCTCTGTCGCCCAAGTTGGAGTGCAGTGGCACGACCTCGTCTCGCTGCAACCTCTGCCTCCTAGGTTTCAGCAATTCTCCTGCCTTAGCCTCCTGAGTAGCTGGGACTACAGGCATGTGCCACCATGCCCAGCTACTTTTTTGTATTTTTAATAGAGACGGGGTTTCACCGTGTTAGCCAGGATGGTCTTGATCTCCTGACCTCATGATCCACCCACCTCGGCCTCCCAAAGTGCTGGGATTACAGGCATGAATTACTTTTAACTTTGCAAAAAGATCATTGTCTATGTTGTATTTGGGGATTTTTAAGTTTTTCATTTATATTGAGAAGATTCATTCATATTAATATGATGGCAGTGGTGGTGAACTTTATAATGTAATTCACAGGCATCAGCACGCTGGCGAATTTTTAACAACCAGCTTTCCAGAAAACAAAATGTCGGTATATGTAAGTTTATTATCGATTTTATTGATAAAAACAATGTGTTGCACACAATTTACAAATAATAATATACAATCCTCTTTATTATAATTTTAGTGTAGCCAATTGATTCTCACAGACTGCTTTTATTGATTTTTGCCAAACTTTTGTGTCCATAGCCAATCTCTGATTGCAGTTGAGTTAGTATATTTCTCATGAATAAGATGGAAGTAAAGCAATGAGGATAGATCTTAGATTTCAGTTGTTTGTCAACAACATGAAAAATTTTATTGCTGAATTAGGTAATAGTTTTCAGATACCAGAGACTATTTTCACAATTTTTGTGCCATTCACAATGTAACAGCTATAGACATAATGCTTTTTATTTTATTTTATTATTTTTTTTTTTTTTTTGAGACAGAGCCTCCCACTGTCGCTGAGGCTGGAGTGCAGTGGTGCAATCTTGGCTGACTGCAATCTCTGCCTCCCAGGTTCAAGCGATTCTCCTGCCTCATCCTCCCAAGTAGCTGGGATTACAGCCACCTACCACCACGCCCAGCTAATTTTTTGTATTTTTAGTAGAGGCGGGGCTTCACTATGTTGGCCAGGCTGGTCTCAAACTCCTGACCTCAGGTGATCCACCCAAAGTGCTAGGCCTCCCAAAGTGCTAGGATTACAGGCATGAGCCACCGCGCCCTGCTGACATAATGCATTTTTAAGTTTAATCGCCATCACCAACGTTTTCTCCATCATTTTCTTAAGTCTAGACAATCATCCTGAAAAAGAAACAAGCCTTAATTTGTAGTGTTTTTGCTCATGTTTCTATAAATACTCCCACTGTGGCCAATTTCCTGCCATTAACATGACATCACTAAACACAGAGTTGAGATGAAGTATCCAGTAGAAATCATAATACAGAATTTCCACCATATAATCCAATATATATTAATAACCTCAAGAGCATAGAGAATGGTAAAATGCAGTAAAATAATTAGGAAGTGATGAGCTTTTAGGATTTACTACTTTTGCCTTTGATATAATTCATTTCATTGTAAGCATATATAATTTGATTGTTAACAATTGCTGTGTTTAATAGCCAGTTCGGAGAATGTCTGGTATGAGCCGGCTTCAGCACATCACTACAGTTTACAGAATATAGAAATGGAATTGCGAGAGTTAGAGATGGGATGCACAGGACTCAAGGTCTGGGTGTGGTCATCGATAAGACCCTGGGCTGTCTCCCTTTAGAGAGAAGGCGAGTCCTTCGTTTTGTACATGGGATACTTACAAAATGGTAACAGGATATTTTTTTGACAGGAAGAGGTCAGTGAAAATATGAGAAGAATATACATAAATCTTGGGTAGCCACAATAGTGGATCCATTTATAGGTGTGTATTGGCTTTGGCTACTCTTTATACAAATACCCTTCCCACTTGGGGTGTAAGTCGGAAGTCTACCTGGGTGGCAGGACCCTCACGTCCACTTTAAAAGCCAAAAGAAGCCTCTGTCCCCTCAGTCTGCCCTTGGCCCTATGGTCAGAATGCGCCACCTGGGTTTGGCCAATCAGAACTCACTTGTGTTGTGAATTTGCAGAGAGTGAGACAAAGGCTCAAAGACAGAAATCACTGGTGGCAGCAGTAGTGGTGACAGAATGGAGAGGGAGTGGTGGTGGCCACAGTCCCAGCAGTGAAAGAGTCAGTGGTCACAAAAAAGTCGACCGCTCCTGAGGCATGAGCTTTGTTGGGTCTTTGGCACCTGTTTCCACTGGCTCCTGCAAGATTGTGGAACCAAGGTACCAAGCCTTTTCATCCACCCTGTCAATTACCAGATATTTTTCCAGTACTATTTATTTTCTGCTTAAGTTAGCCAGAACCGACTTCTGTTTTTTGCAACCATAAGCCCTGACTGATATAGAAACCTAGTGTGTATGTGGGGGTGGGGGAATTGCTGGATTGAAGGGAATGTGCATTTTTTACTTTTATTCACATTGTGAAATTAGGTACCAAAAAAGCCTTTACCAAGTTATAATCCTACCAAAGTGTAGGAGAGCACCCCTTCTAAAACTGAGCGTGATCAACCCTGTAACTCTTTGCCAAATTAAAAAGCAAAAGTGACATGTCATTTGGATTTGGATTTCCCTGATTATTACTGAGGCTCAACATCACTTCATATGTTTTTTGTTCATGGTACTTGTATTCTCTTTATTATCTAAGTATGCTCTTAGTCATTGTTTCTCAGGTTATTTGATTTCTCTTGTTTGATTTATAGTAGCTATTTCCTTTGTCTGTCAGATACAGTCAGCCTTCCATATTCATGGGTTCCACATCCATGAATTCAACCTACTTCAGATCAAAAACATTTCAGAAGATAATGCATTTATACTGAACGTGCACAGCCTTTTTCTCCCTTGTCATTATTCCCTAAACAATGCAGTCTAACAGCTATTTACATACCATTTACATCGTATTAGGTATTAGAAGTAATCTAGAGATGATTTAAAGTATACTGGAGGATGTACATAGGTTATATGCAAATACTGCCCCATTTTATATCAGGGACTTTAGCATCCATGGATTTTGGTATCCTTGGAAGGTCCTGGAACCAGTCTCTCAAGATACCAAGGGATGACTGCATATTGAAAATATTTTCTCCCAGTCTCTTATTTTTGATGTTTTTGTCATACTCAATAGTTTGAATGTTCCCATAGTTAAGCTATTGATCTTTTCTTGCTTTGGTTTTTTCATTTTGTTTTTGGTTATTGGTTTTGTATCTTTCATAGCAGAACCCTTCCTTTGCCAACTTATTTTTTTCTGTTACAGAGTCTGAATTCAGGCGTCAGGGGTTCAAATCTTGATGCTGCCTTTTGCTGGCTCCAGGATTGTTCATCGGCAAAACAGAGACAATGATAATGTGTAAAGCACTAGGCACTTTGCCTGGCATTTAGTGATCAATATTTTGTGTATTATTCTTATTGTTACTCAATATGTTTAATCCCTCTGGAATGCATTTTTATGGGTGGCATTAGATAAAGGGTTACATTTGTTTCTTAAGGCTGCTATAACAAATATCACAAACTGGATGAATTAAACAACACAAATTTATTGCCTCACAGTTCTGGAAGCTGGAAGTCTAAAATTAAGGTATCAGCAGAGCTGTGCTCCTTCTGAGACCCTGAGCAGAATTCTTCCTTGCATCTTCCTAGATGGCCACCAATCCTTGGTTTCCTTGGCTTGCAGCTGTATCTCCAATATCTGCCTGTTATCACATGTCATGTTTTCTGTGTCTCTGTCATCACATGGTGGTTTTCCTCTTTCTTTTCATTTTATTTATTTATTTATTTATTTATTTATTTATTTATTTATTTATTGAGACGAAGACTCGCTCTATTGCCCAGGCTAGGTGCAATGGAGCGATATCAGCTCACTGCAAGCTCCACCTCCTGGGTTCAGGCCATTCTCCTGCCTCAGCCTCCGGAGTAGCTGGGACTACAGGCGCCCGCCACCCACGCCCGGCTAATTTTTTGTATTTTTAGTAGAGACTGGGTTTCACTGTGTTAGCCAGGATGGTCTTGATCGCCTGACCTCGTGATCTGCCCGCCTCGGCTTCCCAAAGTGCTGGGATTACAGGCGTGGGCCACCATGCCCGGCCTGTTTTCCTCTCCTTAAAAGAACACCAAGAATACTAGATCTGGGCTCAAATCACTGTATCACTCAGGGTTCTCCAGAGAAATAGAACAATAGTATATTGGTATATAATAATATATATAAAAAGAGGGAAATTATATTTTATATAATATATACGTGTGTGTGTATGTGTGTGTGTATAATATGATATTTTCATTCATCATATTATACATAGAGAGAGAAATATTATAGAGAGAAAGAAAGAGAAAGGAATTGGCTCAAGCAATTGTGGGGTCTGGTAAGTCCAAAATCTAGCAGACTGGAAATTCAGGTAAGAGCTGCTGTTGCAGTTGTAAGTCCAAAATCTGTAGACATATTGGCAGCTGAAAACTCAGGGGGGATTTCTCTGTTACACTCTTGAGGCAGAATTCCTTCTTTTCTAGAAAAATCTCAGTGTTTGCTCTTAAAACCTTCAACTGATTGGATGAGACCCACCCACATTATGGACAGCAAACTGTTACACTTAAAGTCAACTGATTGCAGTGTTAATCACACCTACAAAATACCTTCACAGCAACACCTACACTAGTGTTTGAATAACTAACTGGGTAACAAAGCCTAACCAAGTTGACACACAAAATTAACCATCACAGTCACATTCATAGGTATCAGGTTCATATCTTTTTAAATATGTACAGGTAGATTTCTTTTAAATTCAACCCATTACAGGGGTCCACATTAATTTTATTTTCAAACCGACAACTAGTTATCCCAGAAATGGATATTGAAAAGTTGTTCCTACAGACTTGAAATGCTTACTCATGTCCATGAACTAAATATCTATGTACATCTCCTTCTCAGATCTATATTCTAGTCTAATAATCTATTTTCCTCATGCCAATGCTATACTGTTTTATTTCCTATATCTCTATTGTATGTTTTAATAAGTTAATCTCTTTCTCTTTTTCAAAATTTTCTTGTCTATTCTTTCATATTTTTTCTTCCAGATTAATTTGAGAATCAGTTTGTTTAGTCGTGTAAATATTTCCCACTGGAGGACTTCTATTTAAACGTACCATTTCTCTACTTTATAAAATCCTACAAATATGAAAGTAAAGCAGAAGAAAAACATGTGTAAACACATCTAGATAATATAGAAAGGAGTCAATAGTAGACTAGAAATTTTAGAACTGTTTTGAAGATGGAAGGTATGAGAAGAAGCAGTGACTAATTAAGCAGAGTAGGGAAAACACAGCCTTGTTGCCTGAAGAGGCAACTGTGAGATGTGAAGGTTTCCCTGGAGATGTGGTAAGGGTGGGACAGAAGACTCAGAAGTAAAAGGCGGTGCAGTAGGTGGAGGTGTGGAGCTGCAAAGGGGTTGCAAGTTTCATCCTCTATTCCAACCCTGGGGATACCTCAAAAGTAAATGGAAAAGTACAGATTTGAAGAACCTAAGTAAAGACTGTGAGGAACACTAGCGAGACAGAGGGTGGTTCTGATCTGAGGGTGGGGAGGAAAGAGCGACTCAGAGCAGAAAAGCACCAGGCACCACTGTTGGGGGAGGGTCTCTGAGCTGTGTTTGGCCCCAAACTGCCCTGGGTGGATCAGGGCTCCCATCAGCCCCTACAGGATAGAAAAAACAACAGCTCCAGAGGGCACCACAGAAGGAGTGGGAGAAGTGCCAAGGAAGCAACTGAAACTGAACCAAAAAGCAGGAGACAGCAGGTGCGGGACACCAGCAAGCCCCTGGAGCTCTCTCCTCCCCACACTCCTCCACATCATTGGGCTTGCCAGTTAGGACCAAGGCAGACACAGTCCTCAGAACACAATAGTGCTCGGAATTCTCCCCTTGCCCCAGCAAGCAGGGTCCCCATTAAGCAGTTAGCAAAGGCTGGAGGGCAAGCAGAGGTGTGAGCACCTCTCATGGCCACACTCCTTTTTTTTTTTTTTCTTTTTGAGACGGAGTCTGTAGCCTAGGCTGGAGTGCAGTGGTCCAATCTCAGCTCACTGCAACCTCTGCCTCCCAGGTTCATGCCATTCTCCTGCCTCAGCCTCCCGAGTAGCTGGGACCACAGGCGCCGCCACCACGCCCGGCTAATTTTTTGTATTTTTAGTAGAGACGAGGTTTCACCGTGTTAGCCAGGATGGTCTCGATCTCCTGACCTCGTGATCGGCCCGCCTCGGCCTCCCAAAGTGCTGGGATTACAGGCGTGAGCCACTGCGCCCGGCCCACTCTGGCTTCTTAAAGGCCACAGGAGTAGCACATGCTGTGTCCTAGGTTTGGGCCTCCTTCCCAGTAACTATTTAAGCCAAAAAGCTGATAACTCGCCCCCAGGGGAAAATGAACCCCCAAGCAAAAACCACCAGACATCTGAGAAACATCACCGTTAGAAAGAAAACAAACTGTACAACCTATAGAAGATAAATTAGAACTAATGAAACCACACAGATTAATAATTTTAAAAAAGCATAATAAATAAAGAAAAGGAAAGATAATGGTAACATAAAGCAGTTATAAAGAAGAACCAAACAGAAACATTGGATGCCAAACATTTAATGATTGAAATAAAAAATCTAGTAAATGACATAAATAATAAAAATGGATTCTGCTGGGATTAGTGAGCCAGATGACCAGGTTGATGGACTCTCCTGGGAGGCACTGAGAAAAAACAAAGAGTTGGAAAATATAACAGAATTAGAAGCTGTGAAGGATAAAATAAAAGTGTCTTCATCTGTGTAATAGGAAGTTTTGAAGAAAAAAATGAAGAGAGAGAAGTGTAAAAGAAAAAAATAACCAAGGGTTTTCTAGTATTAAAGAAAGATGAAAGACTTCAGACTGAAAGAGTTTATGGAATGTCTAATAAGATAAATATGATTTAAAACCTTGATACTTTATAAGGAAATTTAAAAACACAAAGTCAAAATTCTAAAAACTGCTAAAGAAGAAGAGATGATTACCCATGAAGGAATAAGAATGTGATTGATATCTAACTTCTGTTCAACAATGACAGTAGAGGCAAAAAGACAGGTACATAATATTTTTAAAGTACTAAAGAATTTCAAGCCTCAAATCTATATTCAAAAAAATTAAATAAGAGGATGTCATAAAAATAATCTTAGGCATAAAAGGCCTAAGGAAGTTAACACAGAAAATTCTCTTCTAAAATATTCTCAGAGAATGTATCCCAGTTAGAAGAGAAATAAATCCATGAGACTACTATGAGATAAAAAGGAAACAAGTGTGGATACCTAACATAGAAAAGTTAATTCACGTATAAAACAGTAGAGAGAGAGGGCGAGGGAGAGAGAGTATCCAAAACATTCATAACTACCTTGAAATAAAATCTGGGTCAACACCAACATGACTAGTAGGCAGTGAACAAACAAATGGAGGCTGCAAAGAGACACCAATGGAAAGTGAGAGTATTATTTTGTTATAGAGAATGATACAAATGCTCTTGAGAATTGATGAGAAAAATAAACATAAATATGATTTTTAAAGTTAAATGTAACTACCCAGTGTAGAGAATGGAATTCAAACTTTTCGAGCCCTCAGAAGAAAATTCTATTCAATGAAAGATGAGAAAGGAAAAAGGGAGAGGAAAGTAAAAGATATTTAAATATAAATTAGAAATAAGATGTCTGAAATAAGTCCTAATATATGATTAATTACATAATTTGTTTTATGCAATGAATCGTGTCTCCCCAAAAAGATTTGTTAACGTTCTAATCCTCAGTGCCTCCTATTGTAACGTCATTTGGAATAGGGTTGTTGCAGATGTCCTTAGTTACATTAAGAAGAAGTCATGCTGGAGTAGGGTGAGCCCATAATCTAAGAGGACTGGTGTCCTTATAGGAAGAGGAAAATGCCCTATGAAGAGAGAGAGACACACAGGAGATGTCATGTTGCAATGAGGGCAGAGATTGGAACTGTGCAGCTGCATGCCAAGGAACACCAAAGATTGCAGCAAACCGCTGGAAGCTAGGAAAAAGCAAAGAAGAATTCCCCTAAATATTTCAGTGGGAGCATAGCCCTGCCAACACCTTATTTCAGATTTCTACCGTCCAGAACTATGAGGCAATAAGCTGCTGCTGTTTTAAACTACTCCTCACTGTGAACTATTTTGTCATGGCAGCCTTAGGAAACTAACGCAATTTACAAACAGATTAAGCTCACTAATCAAAAGACAGGCACTTGCAAATTGGGGTTTTGTTTTGTTTTGTTTTGTTTTTTGAAGCAATATCTAGCAATAGGTTTTCTGAAAGGAATATTTCTAAAACAAAAGATGACAGAGAGGTCACAAATAAAATGATAGAAAAGGTATATGATGCAATTTTGAACCAAATAAAACTGGGGAGCAAATTTAATGTCAAACAATAGAAGAAAATATGATCAGAAAGAGATAACAATTGTGAACATATATCTGCTTAAAAACATAGCTTCAATGTACAAAATGCAACAACCAGCAGAACTGAAGAGAGAACCATATAACAATTATAGTTAGACACGTTTTTTGTAGTCATCTGAGAAACTGGTGGGATACGCAGACAAAAAAATAAGCAATTATAGAGGAGATCTGAATAGTATGATTCATAAACTTGAAATACTAATTATATGAGAACTTTACAACCATCAATAAGAAAAGAGAACATTTTTGAGCACACATAAAATATTCAAAAACTTTAACATTTACCAGATCACAAAAGGAGCCTCAATACATTCTCCCCAAATCATCATCATTCACATTGTTATCTTAACACAATGGAATAGAATTATAAATTATGAATAAAATAACTTCAAAGTTTTGTACTTCTGTTGAGTAGTAACATAATAATGTTTGGGTTGATAGGAAAGAATAAAAGAAATTATAAAATACTTGGAACCAAATGATAATGAGGGAAAATACATGCCAGAATTTCCGAGACACAGCAAAAGCAGACTTAAGAATGAAATTTATGGTTCTCAGTACATTCACTGGGGGAAAAAAAGGCTGTTGAAAACAAATGAACTAAGGTTTTAACTGAAAATCTCAGAGAAAGAACAGTTGACTGAACACAAAAAGTAAGAAAGAAAATAAAGATAAAGGCAGAATTCAATAAAAGAGTGACTATAGCAGCAGCAGCAACTACAAAATCGATAAGAATAATTAAAACAAAAGCTGAATCTTTGAAGTGATTGCCAGGCTGTACCGACGTGCAGCAAAAGCTGATCAGAAAGAAGAAGCAAAAATATAAAATTCAAAAGGAAAAAATCTCCAGATACCAAAGAGATTAAAATAATTACAAAAAATAACTATTCACTTATAAAATGAAAACTAAGACAAAATAGATATATTTATAGAAAAACATAAAATTTAAAATGAGCCCAAGAAAAATCAGAAATTTGAACCAATCAATAACAAAATATTGAAATGGTTAAATACAACAGAGAAGACACTCCTACCCCATCTCTAAGCAAAATAATAATAATAATATTTTTTAAAATTGATCCTAGGCTAGGTGGGTTTACAAATGATATTTCAAAAAACAAGTATTCCTCTCTGGAAAATTTGTTCCAGAAAGTAAGAAAAAAAATAAAAGCTGCACAACTCATTCTATTAGATTAATTCTAAAACCTAATAAGAATAGAGGAGGGGGAAAAGCAATAGTTCTTTTTTACTTACAGATCCAAAAGAGAATACAAGCAAACTGAATTCAACAGCACATTTTTAAAAATCATGATTAAATAACATTTATTGCAGTAATCTTGAGGTAATTTAAAAACAGAAATCTGTTAATATAAGCCATACACTAGACCAAGGGAGAAAAATCAAATGATTTCTCAATAGATTCAGAAAAAATATTTTATAGAAATTTCACATATATATAATAAAAACCCTTAGTAAAATAAGAATTCCATTAAGTTAGTAGAGGAACTATGCCCAAAATATACAGTAAGCATCCCACTAAATAGATAAGATCAGAAATAACACAAAAGATGTCTACTATTACCATTTCTGGATATCCTGCCTAATCCTGTATAAAACTAATAATAATAACAACAGCAATAAGAGTTTTTAAGAATTGAAAGGGAAATGGTAACGTTTCTATCGTTTTCAAGTTATCTGCTCATGTATGAGAAATCTCAATAGATCTAAAGACAAACTGAAAGCTCTATTAAGTGTTCAACAAGGGAGCTAGATACAAAATCAGTCTACATAAGGCTAGGCATGGTGGCTCCCACCTGTAATCCCAGCACTTTGGGAAGCCAAGGCAGGAAGATTGCTTGATGCCAAGAGTTCAAGACCCGCCTGGGCAACATAGCAAGATTTCATCTCTGCAAAAACTATTTAAAAAATAAATCAATCTACAAAAATCAATAGCATTTTTACAGACTTACAAACACTGAAACACAGAAAATAAGACATAATTCACAATAGCAACAAAACCTCTAACATCTAGGAAACAAGTTAATAAAGAATGCACATTCTTCTAAGGAGAGAGCTTTAGAACTTTAGAACTCTACTAAAGCTTTTAAGCTTGTTTAAAATAATGAAGAAAATGAGTAAAAGTAAAGGTAGAGCTCTAATTTTTCCCAAACTAATCTATCAAATCTACACAATTCCAAACAAAATACTAGCTGAAATTTTCAGGAACTTAATAAAACAATCCTTAACAATTTGTTGAGAAAACTAAAGATGCCAACTTGCAAATATCAATTAAGAGTAACTAGCACACAATAATAAAAAAAAATGTAAAATTCCTGGGATTCAACAAATAAAAACTCAACTGACTTACAAGATGATAACTGGGTGGCTGAGACGCATTAAAAAAAGACCTGAATAAACGGAGACATAGAAACATAGTACTTGCCCAAATGTGGAGTAGTTCAATATTACAAAGATGTCAATTTTCCCTGAGTAAATGTATAAATTCAGTACAATTCCAACTAAATTGGCTCTGCTTAACACACACACACACACACACACACACACACACACACACACACACATCTTTTTTAGCAGGGGGTTGGGGGAGATCAAAAAAGCAACAAAATCCTATCCAAGGCTGACTAGATGGGTAGAATCTATTTCAACATGTATCTCTTCTCTGGGAAAAGAAATCTCCTTCTATTGCCTACAAAAATGCCCTGAGGATAACAAAAGGCACCAGATCCCTCTCTGCAAACCACAAATACTCTGCAGCCACCTGTGGATATAGACGTCTGACCCTCATCCTAGGCTGCTCTAAGAACAGAGTGAAGGTGGCAAGGAATAGAACAGTGACTCTGCTTGGCTTATTCAGAAAGGCAGGAATAGATTAGTCCTCTTTCCAGACGGCCAGATTGCAGAGGGTCCATTCTCTACTCTGGAGCAACCCAGCTACCCCTGCTTTCCTGGAAAATAAAATCTCAGACCAAGAGAAGCCCTGCCCCGGAAGGTATCACACTGTGCTGAATAACTACTCCAAGGAAGAGAAGAAACCTCTCCGGCCATGAGCAAAATTAGAAAGAGGAGAAAACTCAGCTTCACTTTGCCTTCCAGTACCTTAGCTTCCTTCCTGCTCTTCTTGATCTTTCCCTTCTCTGAATTGTCCACACTCATTCACCAATTCAACAAGTGTGTATATTGAGCTCTTCCTCTGTGCCAGACGCTATGCTGGGCATCCAGGACTCTGAGGAAAGCAGCCCAATTTAGGTACTAACCTAAAGGAGTGGAGATACAACACACTTCTTCTCCAACTTCTTTCAAAAGGATTTATGATTTAAGAGACCTCAGAGAGAAGACAATGCTTAACCCAAAGTTACAACTTCTCTAATAGAGAAACTTCAGATCTTGCTGTTTATTGGAAAAGGGACAATACTTTAGCCAACAAAAAGCTTTCCTTTATTCCCCAAATCAACAATAGCTAGCATGCAGCTCA
Source organism: Mandrillus leucophaeus (assembly GCF_000951045.1). NCBI lineage: Eukaryota > Metazoa > Chordata > Mammalia > Primates > Cercopithecidae > Mandrillus > Mandrillus leucophaeus. The sequence goes on from NW_012101721.1 coordinate 3,320,009, forward strand.
AAAAACATTAAAAAGTGTTTCCAAAGAACATTTTCTCATTTAGCTAGGCAGAGCAGTGATTTCCACAGAGGGGGTTCCAGAAGACCCATGGGGCACAAGAAAAGAATGTGAGAACTCCTAATCCCTTAGAACTGTTTCAGCCTATACATCTTCTACTTTCTGTATCAACTTTATGACGTATATTAGTACAAATGTACTTGTATCAAATTTACAAATAAATACCTAAGCAAAAACTAGGATGGGTGCTCAAAAATGTTTTACTGATAGGAAAGCATGATGGAAATTTTTGGAGATCCCTCATGTAACAAAGAGTTCAGTCTCTTATCCCTAAAACCAGTCTTGGTGACCACAGTCCTAGTAGGTACAGGAGAAGTCAAGATCTGTGTCCCCAGACCAAGGTCTAGCTCAGTTAACACTAGGTCATTTCATGTCAGTCCCATAGTCAGAGAAAAAACCTGGTAGAACAATGAAGAGAAATGAGCGAGTCAGAAACAGAGATTGGAGGGAGAATTGGCTTTTCCAGGTCACTGGCTCGTTCGTGGGCAACATCCCAGCATCTAAAAATAGAAGAAACATCTGCAGTTTGCCTCTGGGAGCTGGGGCTTGGATGAGCCCCAGGACAGGCCCTGGCAGACTGGTGGTGGCCACAATGACAGCACTGGCCTCTTCAGGTGACCTCATCAGAGAATGGCCAGGAGCCAAAGAAGAGATGCTTCCAGAGCCAGGGTCCTCACTGTGAAACAAAAGACCCAGAAATAAGTAGGGACCTTAGCCCTTTAACCAGAGAGCTGGCTCTTTTTTTCTTGGTAGCAGGGTGGGGAAAAGAAATGAGAAGCTGGAAGAGGTGTTCAGAAATCAGGGGGAGTCTCCATCATCAAGAATGGCTTCAGAGTAGGTGATTGCTCAATGTCATTTTTCATTTCTTATCTGTGACTCTTCCTTTGGGTTCTCTGAGCCTGGCACATAGTAGGCATTCAAAAATACTAATACAAGAGAAAGAAAGTAAGAGTTTATCAGTGCAAGTCTTGAACTGAGCTCTCAGGAGAATTGTGTTTCTGATTAATTTCTTGACTTGCAGATGGGTATTCAGGAACAAAGGGAAGGCTCTGACTGAACCCTGGGAGCATCTTTGGGCTTCTGCTTTGTGAGAATCCATGAGGAAAGGAGAAAAAGGAAATCACAGCCCTCAATCTCCCTTTCTTAGGAGAAAGAAGAGAATGAATGAGGAAGCTGAAGAGCAGGAGGAATAGGAGAAGGATTCTTGTCCATACTGAAGAAAAAGGACAACGTTCAAGATGCCCAAAGAGAAGCAGGTGCTCATAGGCAGGGTTTCCTCTTCATTCCCTGCCTGTTTGCCCAGCTCCAAAGCTCCCAGGTCTCCCCTTCCTTCATTCCTTCTCAACTGACCCCTCACTTTCATCTTGCCGGTTTCCCAAAGGAATGTTTAAATAGGTGTTACATAAATTGGTATTAATCAGTAACCATTTAGATAAACAGTGTGTCTTTTCTCATCCTCTACTTCCCTTTGTTCTCTAAGAAAAGGAATGAAGTCTCTCTGGTCAAGATAGGCAGTGAGTTCATGCTTGATAACTCCTGCTACTCCAAACAACATAGCAATGAAATGAAAAGTGAAAACACAATCACAAAATAACAAGGTTCTAACACGAAATAAGCATCTGCATTGATCAGAAACAGAACAAAATATTAAAAAGTGATCCTGAATGAGTTCATGTCCTTTGCAGGGACATGGATGAAGTTGGAAACCATCATTCTCAGCAAATTATCACAAGGACAGAAAACCAAACACCGCATGTTTTCACTCATAGGTGGGGATTGAACCATGAGAACACATGGACACAGGGTGGGGAACATCACACACCGGGGCCTGTCAGGGGCTGGCTGTTAGAGGAGGGATAGCAGTAGGAGAAATACCTAATGTAAATGACGAGTTGATAGGTGCAGCAAGCCAACATGGCACATGTATACCTATGTAACAAACCTGCACATTGTGCACATGTACCCTAGAACTTAAAGTATAACAATAAAAATGAAAAGATAAAATAATTTTAAAAAGTGATCCTGAATGGAGCTGTGAGCTTGCTGGGCTCTGGGCCCAGGCAGAGAGAATGGTAGCTAAGAGTTCAGATCCTGGGGAGAAAGGAACTTAAAATACTTCACAGGAAATAAAGAACTTGAGTCAGGAGTTTTTTACCACCTTACTCTTCTCTTAGGTGGTAAAAGGAAGCTAGAAAGTATTACTGACAATTACTGTCTAAGGGTACACGTCTTTGCAAGCTTCAGCCTACAGTTGTGGGAGTCCAGAGACAGGATCTCAGACCAGGGTCTGGGATCTGTGACAACCCACCATTCCCTCAGGGGAGAACTCTGAGTAACTATTATAAGACTTGGTTCTGGAGGAGGGACCAAGTAAGCTGGGAGGAGCTGCAAGCCACTAGACAAGAAGGAATAGGGGGAACAAGAAAGAGAAGGAGACAAAACATGAAAGAGATGGAACCTTTCACTCAAAAGATTTTCTTCACAGAATACTTGCACGTCTTTTTATAGGTTTATGTATAAGTGTCTTATTGCTTCTTTGGTACTACGAATGAGATTTTTTTTTTCTAATTATGTTTCTGATTGGTTGTTTTGTGTAGGAATGCGATTGTCTTTGTATGTTGATTTGGTATCCAGCCAAAATGCTAAAACTTTTGTTAGTTCTCATATTTTGTAGATTCTTTTGGATTTTTGGTGTAGACAGTCATAGCATCTACAAATAACAGCAGCTTATATGTTTCTTTCCAATCTTTTACTTCTTATTTCTTTTTCCTGTTTTATTACATTGGCTATGGAATCGATGGTAGTTGCCCTTCTTATTCCTGTTTTTAATGGGAGTATTTCTGCAATATCACCATTAAGTATATTGTTTGCTGTCTGTAAATCTGTTAGGAGTATCTTTGGTCAGGTTAAGGAAAACTCCTCTAATAATCTTCTAAGAATTACTTGAGGTGTATTTAAAATGCACATCTCTCAACACTATTTGATCAAAGAATCAGAATTTCTGGAGATGGGGACTAGAAATCTAGAGTTTAAGAATTACTGCATTACAGAAATTGCTTCTTAATGCTTTTTAATAATTTTCATTTTCAATAATTTAAAATTATTCTGCTGTCTTGACCTGCCTGAAGCACTTAACACTGCTTGGAATTCCCCCTTCTCTTGGTGTTTGCACCTGCAGCAAGCTGCATCTTCCCCCACATTTCTACCTGTTTTTTGGAAGTCTCATGTGTCCAGTAAAGAGGAACCCTAAGAATTTGAGATAAATGTCTTATCTGATCTGTATTTGCCTGATTTGGGGATTATAGTCTTAACCCACTTATCTCCATCCTGAATACTGCACTCCCAGGCTTTGTAATTTGAGGCTTTTTCTATCTCGGAGTCTGTATGAGCCGAGTTTGTTATTAGACATGGCCCAGTCTCACCAATAAGACTAGAGTCACTTCCCTTGTGTACCTCTTCCTATGAGGCTACCTCCAAGTTTCATAGTATAACTAAACTGAAGCTAACCAGGCACTGACTTGGCTACAAGATGGGTGGAACTATTGCTGTCAGGGATGTACTACAATTTCCAAGTTTAGTATTTATTATTTTATATTTAGGGTTATCACTTTTGATATGAAAAAACTAGATGCATATCACTTTCAGATATAACACACCTCCAACTCTCCCCAGTTATCTCTCCTATAAAAGACTTACCTATTAGCAAATAATACCAACAGACCCCCAGCCCTGCCCCTTCATCCTCACTCAACTAGTTATATCAGCTATTTCAGGTATTGGGTTTCCTTTTTATAAAAGGAAAATGGCAGCCCACATATATCACAAGATTTTTACAGAAATGATGGTTATCCCACATGTATTTAATTTGTAATTCATTTTGGGGAGAAGTCACGCTCACAATCAGAAGAGAGCCCCAGCTTTTGTGCACCCAGGGGAATTGAACTGACGTTGCTGATAGCAGCTGAAGCTCCACCACCCAGGTTCAAGTGATTCTCCTGCCTCAGCCTCCCGAGTTGCTGGGACTACAGGCCCGCACCACCATGTCTGGCTAATTTTTGTATTTTTAGTAGAGATGGGTTTCACCATGTTACATTCGGGTTACAGAACAGTACCACTTCATCTCATCAATAGAATTCAAGTACTATTTCAGAAACAAGAGAGAACTATTCTATAGATTTCCTTCCTAAATCCTAAGTCCCTTACTTTTTTCTAAATCATGAGTTTTAAATCATAAATCCAACTGTAGTACTTCACAGTTTCAACTCTATAAGCCTTATATTAATTCTGCCTAAGAGCACATGAATGCTAATATTTTCAATTGTATAAACTTTTTGTTACTGATGTTATAAATCTGAGTTCTAAAAGTAGCTAACTTTATAACTTCTGGAAATTTTCATCATACTTTGAGACCTCAGTTTCTTCATCTTTCAAGAACAGGGTTGGACTGGATCTCTAAGTGCCCTTTGGCCCTAACATCCTATGGGTCTGGGTGCCAAGGCTTTAAATAATGTCCAGCAAGAAAATAAAGAGGGTGCAAACTCTGACCCTGGGCTGTGAATGAGTATACTCCTCCCAGATTTACCCAGAAGGATGTTCTGTGCCCTAAAGAGTGCCCACGTGAGTTTATGGTCTGGTTATCTTGGCTATTTGCTCTTTTCTAGAATTGCAATATGTGAATAAATTTAAAATACTTTAGTTTTCCAACTAGTAGATATAGGTTGAATTGGAAATTGGAAATTTTGAAGTATTCTTATTTGCAAAACACAGTACTACAATTCAGCTCTTCATTTATATTGCATGGATCAAAAATAAATTAAAATGAAATGACAAAAATTATTGGTGGAAATATTCTTTAGATTAGTTGAAATGATTTGGGTATCTACAAAAAATTAATTCTAGCTTTAAAACTTTTTTCATTTAGGTCTGTCTTCAGACTAGCATTTCAAAATTAATTGGGGTTTTTAGAGACCTAAATATTTCAACTAAAATATCAACCACTGAAACTGTCTCACAATGAAAGAAATGTGTGAAAATTAATAAATTTATGTAGTTAAATGAATAAATTTATTTAGTTAACTTACTCTCATTCTTTAGTTATAGGAATAGACACCAGTGGTATGATTACTCCTTAAAGACTAGGCTAATAAAATATATGTGTTCATGTGTTTGTATATGCTTATACATACATGTGCATGTACCTTCCCCCAAACACCCTCCCTACCCACAAATACACACACACATCACCTTACTGAATGTCCACAGTAATATTCTGGGAGACTTTGAAAAAGTAAGAGTCTATTAGTAAATTACTCTAAATTTTACATACTCTTTTTGTCTTCATAATTTCCCAATTCAAATCACAAAAATAATTTTGGAACATTCACAACAACTTATGTTGTAAGCTATAATCTTACAAGAAATTTATATTTCAAATGTTTCATATTTTATCCCATAGGTAACAGAAATTAATTTTCAACTTACAATAAACTGAACTTATCTTTAAGGCAATGTCTGAAAGTCAGAAAAAAATTTAACCTTTAAAATCCATTACTTATTAACATTAGTGTCATTAAAGTTGGTATATAACCCCTCACCATTGCTGAATTTGACTGGGCATAAAAATAAAATAAAATCCATTAAAACCTCTAGTTTTTGTTTTCCCCTTTTAAAATTTACTTTAAAAATATACTCTAGGCTATATCCAAAGACAAGAATATACCCTAAGGACAAAAAGAATAGCTGTATTAGTCTGCTGGGGCTGCCATAACAAAACAGTTTTTTCTTGTTTTTGTTTTTTTTTTGTTTGTGGGTTTTTTTTGTTGTTGTTGTTTTAAACAGACTCTCACTCCGTCACCCAGGCTGGAAGCAGTGGTGTGATATCAGCTCACTGCAACCTCCACCTCCCAGGTTCAGGCAATTCTCCTGCCTCAGCCTCCCAAGCAGCTGGTATTACAGGGCGCACCACCATAGTCAGCTAAATGTTTGTATTTTTAGTAGAGACGGGGTTTCACCATGTTGGCCAGGCTGGTCTTGAACTCCTGACCTCAAGTGATCCACCCACCTCCACCAAGATTAAAGTCCAGCAGGGTTCCCTTTCTGGTGAAGGCTCTCTTTCTTTTCTTTTCTTTTCTTTTTTTTTTTTTCTTTTTTGAGACGGAGTCTCACTCTGTCGCCCAGGCTGGAGTGCAGTGGCGCCATCTCGGCTCACTGCAAGCTTTGCCTCCCGAGTTCAAGTGATTCTCCTGCCTCAGCCTCCTGAGTTGCTGGGACTACAGGCGTGCACCACCATGCCCGGCTAATTTTTGTATTTTTAGTAGAGATGGGTTTCACCATGTTGGTCAGGATGGTCTCAGTCTCTTGACCTCGTGATCCACCTGCCTGGGCCTTCCAAAGTGCTGGGATTACAGGAGTAAGCCACTGCGCCCCGCCAAGGCTCTCTTTCTAGCTTGCAAATAGCCTCCTTCTTGCTGTGTGTTCACATGGCAGAGGGAAAGAGAAAAAGCTGTCTGGCATCTGTTCTTATAAGGGAGCTAATGCCATCATGACCACCTTCCACACATCCTCTTTCCCAGCCAACTCCTACCATGACCTCGTCTAACACTAGACTTCATCTCCAAATACCATCTCATTGCATATTAGGGCTTCAACATATAAATTTGGGAGGGGGCACAATGCACTTTGCATTCAATGTGTAGAAAAAGCTTAAATGTTTTTAATAATCATATTGTTGGTAGAAGTGTTAGCATATTTGGTCGACTGTTGTGGGATAAAGCAAATGAATAATTTTGTTGCTATCATTGAGAACCAGTATTTTCTGCATGGAGGAAAAGGGATACAAATGTAACATCAAAACATTTAAGTAAAAACCTTACAGTCCTGAATTTGAATTGGGAGTATCAGAATAAACTAATAATATATATTTTTTAAATATTTTCTAGCTTTAAAAAGGTCTAAAAACAATGACTAAAAAAAGCCAGTAGCAATGAGCACTTCTAGTACCTAGATTGTGGTCTTTAAAGCCATTTCTTTTAAAGTCAAAATAAACAAGGGCTCTGAGGAAAAATGGCTGATTCTACCTCCTGGCCAGAACTTTTGCAAGCTATACCTAGGACACTTTATCTTACCAGAAACCTATCAAAGATAACTGGGGTCATGTCAAGAAAACTCAAGAGCCAACTTGAGAGGTTCCCACAGGCCAAAGACAGGAAAATCTGAGCATTAATAAGAACATGATGATTTAAACATTTTTAAAGTATGTTTAAATCATAAACACATAATGTTACATTTTAAAAAAAACCTCATTGGTCATCTTTGGAGCATGCTGAGAAATCAACTCATTATTTGGAAATTGGCAAATAAGAAAAAGAATCAAGATCAATCCTGTAAAGTAAGTAGTTGATGAGAGAAACCTTTTTAAAATAAACGTGTGTTAGCTAATAAATGAGAAAGGAATGATAGAATTTGAATATCAGTATTTTGTAGCCTCCAAATGACAGAATGGATTTAGTTCTGCACAGTTCAATATGGCAGGCCCTAGCCACATGTGACTATTGAGCACTTGAGATGTAGCAAATTGAGTTGATATGTGCTGTAAGTGTCAAATGCACACTGAATTTCAAAGACTTCATGTATGAAAATGAAAAATATCTCATTAATAATGTTTATATTGATTATATGTTGAAATGATAGTATGTGAAATATATTGGGTTAAAAACAACTTTTTATAAATTTAATTAATTTAGTTTTTAAAACTTAATTACAGTAGATAGGAAGAATAAATTTCAAGAGATCTATTATGCAGCAAGGTGACTATAATTAATGACAATATATTGTATTCTTGAAAAATGTAAAGAGAATGGATGTTATGTGTTCTCACCACAAAAATGGTAACTGTGTGGGGTAATGCATTTGTTAATTAGCTAGATTTAAACACTCCACAAGGTATATAAACTTCAAAATATGTTATACACTTAAAAAACATAAAATGCTGTCAATGTTTAAAAATTAAGTAAAGACATACATAAATGTTTAAAATTAATTTTACCTGGTTTTTTTTTGTTTGTTTTTTGTTTTGTTTTGTTTTTTACTTTCTAAAAACCTGGTGTTAAGGAAAATTCAAAATTGAGGCCACCGTTTGGACAGACCGCTAGGCCAACTGCCTGTAGCCACATCACTGAAACCTAAGCTATCATGATTTTCCTGAAATATTAGCTCTAACCACAAACACAACTTAGCTTTTTCTTTCGGAATTCTGAACCCATCAGCTACAGACAAATAAGCTTATACAGCCCTACTTGTCCTAAAAGGAATGTAAGTTTTAATAGCCAATCACAACAAAGACCAATGTACTTTCTCATTTAGGCTTTTGAAGCTGCACTGTGACTGCTGTGAGCCCAGATGCTCACCACTTTTGGCATCATCTCTCCTGCTTATCAAACCAGGAGACTTTTGGGGGTTGTTGATGCACAATAAACTCTTAAAATTTTAACTTGATTTGCTTTTATTTTTGGTAATGGCTACCAGAAATTTTAAATGACATATGTGGCTTGCATTATATTTTTGTTGGACAGCACAGATCTAAGCACTAAGCACTAATGGCTACTAACAATACAAAATGACAGCTAACCAGATAGCGTATGCCTCCTGATAGGAGTACAAACACCATCTCAGAAATACTCTTACTAAAAAAATGGACCCTGGGCCGGGCGCGGTGGCTCAAGCCTGTAATCCCAGCACTTTGGGAGGCCGAGATGGGCGGATCACGAGGTCAGGAGATCGAGACCATCCTGGCTAACCCAGTGAAACCCCGTCTCTACTAAAAAACACAAAAAACTAGCCGGGCGAAGTGGCGGGCGCCTGTAGTCCCAGCTACTCGGGAGGCTGAGGCAGGAGAATGGCGTGAACCCGGGAGGCGGAGCTTGCAGTGAGCCAAGATCTCCCCACTGCACTCCAGCCTGGGCCACAGAGTGAGACTCCGTCTCAAAAAAAAAAAGGACGCTGAATCTGATCAGAATTTTATGTCATGCTACCAAATTGCAGTAAATATAGACAGCAGAGAAACAAAGTAAATGACACCATTGACATACAACCAGCAAAATCCAGAAAACAGGAAAGTCTACAAACAAATGATCCCGTTTGTTCAACAGATAAGTCACAAAGGGGGAACAAAAAGAGGAAGAGGAAACCAGAACATGAAAAGAGATTTTAAAACATAGCAACTGGTTACAAAGTATGGACCTTATTTGGATCTTGGTTCAAACAAACTATAAAGAGAAATAAATTAGGATACAATAAAATCAACTTGACCACTAACTGGATATCTGGTTACATAAAGGAATTACTAATAATTTAGGTAGTGGTATTATAGTTATTTTTTTAAATTGCTTATCTTTAAAAATACATATAGAAATATTTAAAAATAAAATGTTAAGATTTCTGGGATTTGCTTCAAAACAATTTAGAAGATGGAGAGACAAGAGTGGGGATATCAACACCTGTGAAAAGGAGAATAGAAGATAAAATAAATAATTTAAAAAAAATTTTAAGCAGAGATTTAGTCAGCCCTTCCTGTCTGTGGATTTCACATCCATGGATTCAACCAACTACAAATCAAAAATACCTGGGGGAAAAACTGCCTCTGTACTTAACATGTACAAACTTTTTTCTTGTCATTTTTTCCTGAATAATGAAGTATAACAACTACGTACATAGCATTTACGTTGTATTAGGTATTACAAGTAAACTGGAGGTGATTTAAACTATCTGGGAGGATGTGCATAGGTTACATATAAATACTATGCCACTTTGTATCAGGCAATTGAGCATTCGAAAATGTTGCTATCAGTGGGAGGTCCTAGAACCAATCCCCATGGATAAGGAGGGATAACTGTGTTATGAAATGAGATTAGCTGTACGCCAATTACTGGTAAAACATGATGATGAGTACGTGATGTTCATTATACCATTCTCTCCACTTCTGTATATGCTTAAATTTTTCTATAATAAATGTAGTGTGATGGGTCCCCCACCGGGTTCTTCAAGGGTATATGTCCACTGCCTGAACCCTGAAGGCTGGGCAGTGAGCCAACATTGTGGTGCCCAACCAAAGAGCAGGTGTCCCTGAGAACCCAAACATCATGGAGAGTATCTGAGAACCCTCCGAAGAAAACAGTCCCATCGCTCAAACACAGTAGGCAAAGAGCTCGCAAACTAGCTTAACAGCAGTTTAGAGACAGGAGGAGGGGCGGGGACAACATGGATCTCTAGTGCTGTCCTGCTGCTGCCTGCTGCCTTGTCCAGAGCATTCTTTGGTCTCTCAGCACTTTCCCAGTTTGGGGGTTGAGGGAAGGACGTTATGGTCCCAAGTTTTTCTTATAACAAAAAAAAGGTAAAAACAATTTTAAAAGTCATAGAAATCATTATTAAAAGGAGAAAATTAGAGAGAAAAATCAATAATTTCACCGTTCTAAGAAGAACAGGATTACAGAGTTAATAATTTGTCATATTTCCCTCTGGTATTTTTTCCTACTTACTTGATAGATATAATATTATAATTCCTACAAATTATATACCTTTACATATAAATATATATTTACAGTGTATGTGTGTGTGTGTATACACACACACAGAAATATACATACATGCCATTTTCCATTCTGTTTTGTTGGCTTAACATTTTATTCATTCAGCAAATGAATGTATTTAGAAACAAATATTTATGGAATAAATGAGTTATATTTTCATGCTGCCTCATAACCTTTACATCTATCATCTTTAACAGCTACATAATGCTTCATTAAGAGGATGACGTCATTTACTCAATCAAGTGCCTTCTCAGTTTAGTAGTAGTACTTGAAAGCTCAAGCATGAAACCAGAACTGAATTCAGATCCCAACTATGTAACTTACTAGCTACATGACCTTGTGCAAGATACTTAAACTCACTAGACATTAGTTCCTAGTTTCTAAAATGGGTATGAGAATAGTATTTAACTCAAAAGTTTGCTGTAAGGAAAAAAGTAGCTAATATATGTATAGCACTTAGCCTGGAGTCTAATAAATAGGAAACACTCAATAAATGTTACCTGTTATTGAAAAAATTGTTTCTTCCCTCTTATTAGTAATATCAAGGTAAACATTTATATACATACCGTTTCTTCTATGTTTTGGATTGTTGTCTTAGACTGGAATCCTAGAAAAGGAATTACTAGAGCGAAGTAAATGAGCTCTTCTATGGCTCATGTCATATTTGTGCCATTGCACTTGCTAAATTGCATTCCCAAAGAATTGCACCAATCTTCAATGCCATGTGTTTCACTATCCCTGCCAACATTGACTGGATTTCACTCTGTCACCTAGGCTGTACTACAGCGGCGTGGTCGCAGCGTACTGCAACCTCAAACTTCTGGCCTCAAGTGATCTTCCCACCTCAGCCCCTCAAAGTGCTGGGCTACAGATGTAAGCCATCACACCCAGCGTTAATATTAATTTAATAGAAGTCTCTCATCTTTTAGGACTGTGCTCTTTTTTATATTAAAAAAAATTTTATTACAATAAAAATGATGTGTGTAAATAACATAAAATTTGCCACTTTCACCATTTTAAGTGTACAATTCAGTGGCATTAATTACGTTCACAATGCTGTGCAACTGTCACTACTATTTCCAAAACTTTTTCATCACCTCAAAAAGAAACTCTGTTACCATTAAACAATAACCCCCATTCCCACTCTCTAGCCCTTGGTAACCTTGCGTCTACTTTCTGCAGGTTCAGAAAAATGTGTATTTTAATTTTTTAAAATATCTAATGTTGGCAGGGATAGTGAAACACATGACATTGAAGATTGCTACAATTCTTTGGGAAAACAATTTAGCAAGTGCAATGGCACAAATATGGCATGAACCATAGAAGAGGTCATTTACTTTGACCTAGTAATTCCTTTTCTAGGATCCCAGCCTAAGACAACAATACAAAATATTCACCATAGGGGAAATGACATGTATGTAAATGTTTACCTTGAAGAGAGAACAAAGAATACAATTTTTTCAATATGGTCATATCCATAATAACATTTACTTTGCATGTAGTCAATATCACTATATATTTTTTTCAATTTCCTTTTGCCCTGGACGATAGGGTACATCAAGATGTCTAACTATGAGGCAAAAACCAGGAAGAGGAACCGGTTTAGGAAGAAGCTTACAAGTTCAGATGGAGACAGATTGTGTTTAAGGTGCTTGTGGAATTTCCAGATGGAGACATCCAGGGGACACTTGGATATATTGTTCTAGAGCTCAGGAGAGAGATATGAGCTAAAGACATAAATTCTGAAGTTATCATTGGTAGCAGTGGAAGTTGTAAGTTTAGATGAGATTGCCCAGGACATACATTTAGATTGAAGAGAAGCAAACAATAGAACAAACCTTATATTCACAACAAACACTTTTAAAGGTTTACAGAACTTCAGATTACAAAAAGTTGTCTTCAAAACTGAAGGGAAGGAGATTAAACTCGTAACCATGGTTACTTTAGGGCAGGGAGTTAGGGGAGAAAGAATAACGCTGAGGAGACTTTAGCCTTTTAAGCAGCATTCATTATTTTTTTAAGAAAAACATATTTACATTACTTTAGAAATAAAAAATAAAAAGTTAAAATTAGACAAGTGGATTATAAAACCCAAGGAGTAGACCAGGCACGGTGGCTCACACGTGTAATTCCAGCACTTTGGGAGGCCCAGGCAGGCGGATCACGAGGTCAGGAGATCGAGGTCATCCTGGCTAACACAGTGAAACCCCATCTCTACTAAAAATACAAAAACAAATTAGCCAGGTGTGGTGGCGGGCACCTGTAGTCCCAGCTACTCAGGAGGCTGAGGCAGGAGAATGGCATGAACCCGGGAGGTGGAGCTTGCAATGAGCAGAGATACACCACTGCACTCCAGCCTGGGTGACAGAGAGAGACTCCGTCTCAAAAACCAAAAAAACACCCAAGGAGTGATCATATGGAGTCTTGTATACAAAGCAATCAGCTTGTTTGATGTGGCCCCAGAAAAGGGATTCCAGTGACTGTGCAAAGAGATACAGCAGGCCCGGCACTGTGTCTCACATCTGTAAATCCCAGCACTTTGGGAGGCTGAGGCAGGCAGATCACTTGAGGCCAGGAGTTCGAGACCAGCCTGGCCAACATGGTGAAACCCCATCCCTACTAAAAATACAAAAATTAGCCAGGCAGGGTGGCAGGTGCCTGTAATCCCAACTACTCAGGAAGCTGAGGCAGAAAATTGCTTGAACCTGGGAGGCAAAGTTGCAATGAGCTGAGATCCAGCCACTGCACTCCAGTCTGGGCAACAGAGCAAGACTCTACCTTAAAAAGAAAACAAACCAAAAAAAGAGATAGCAGTCAGTGGAATACAATGTGTGAAAAATTATGTGACTCTCAGACTGAAGGAGACAAACCCAAAGACCCAAAGATTCTAGATGCTTCCATTGAAATCTGTCCTAGAACTCGAGGCAAAATACTGTATTCTGGTGATGGGGAAAGTCAACTCTGATGCCCAAATAATGTGGAAGTAACTGGCAACTCTGGTCAGGCACAACATTGTTTTTTCAGTTTAGGGCCAGGGCCAGAAATTCTTCTGCATGCCAGTCATAGGATTGTTTTATTGATGTCAAAGATGAGCTAAGAATTACAGTGTCCACTTGTTCAGTGCCAGTTCTATGGCAGAGATTCTGCCAAGGCTTTCATTCAAATCTCACAACAATCGTTTGATGTGAGTATTGTTTATCCTTCATAGAAAGACTCAGAGGATTGAATTACTCACTCAAGACCACATAGCCCATAAATGACAGGGTCAAGATTTACACCCAAGTTTTATTAATTCCAGGGCACTTACTTTTATACATGATGTTAATATTGTATCTCTACAGTATCTCTATTAGCAACCACATGTGTACTAAAATTGAACCTGACTCAAAGGTGAGTCAAGAATATTCATAACTATTTACTCTTTGTCAATCATCTTTTATAATGCATCATTTTGGGTTCTACTTTGATGCCTTGCTGCTTGGCATGGTCCTCAAACCAGCAGCATGGGCATCACCTGGGAGCTTGTTAAACATGCAGAACCTGAAGACTGATGAATCAGTCGAAACCCATGCTTTAACAAGAAATCCAGGTGATTCTTATGCAAATTAAAGTTAGGGAAAAACAGCCTTAGTAAATTAAAATACGAAGAGTTCAAAATATTATAATTGATTATACAAGGAGTCCCCCAAAATTCATGGAAAATGCAATTTATGAAAAAAGTATGCATGAATTTCAAACTTTCGCATCAAAATAAACTTGCACTAACTTGTTATAATGTGTCTGAACAGGATCTATTTGGAGGTACTAAGAAAAATAAGACATCAGTCTGAAAATAGCTCCTATCAAAACAACATAAATTCTGCTAAAAGGGAAGCAAGAAGAAACATCAAATTTATAGTGAAGCTTAGGTGGTAGAATGATGAAATCATTGATGCTCTATGAAAAGTTTATAGGGACAATGGCCCCAAAGAAATCAGCAATTTACAAATGGATAACTCTTTTTAAGAAGGGACTAGATAAATGTTGAAAACGAAGCCTGAAGCAGCAGACCATCCATGTTAATTTGCAAGGAAAAAATTAATCTTGTTCATTCCCTAAATAAAGAGGACTGATAATTGACAGCAAAAACAATAGCCAACACCATAGCCAACTCAATGGTTCAACTTACACAATTCTGACTGAAAAGTTAAAGTTGAGCATTTCCACTCAATAGGTACAAAAACTTATGTGTCCAGATCAGCTGCAGACAAGAGCAGAGCTTTCAGTGGAAATCTCAAACAAGTAGGAATGAGATCCTAAAGCATTTCTTCGAAAAGTTGCAACAGAAGGTGAAACATGGCTTTACCAGTACCATCCTGAAGACAAAGCACAATCAAAGCAATGGCTACCAAGAGGGGCAAGTGGTCCAGTCAAAGTAAAAGCAGACTGGTCAAGAGCAAAGGTCATGGCAACAGTTTTTTGGAATGCTCAAGGCGTTTTTCTTGTTGACTTTCTGGAAGGCCAAAGAATGACGACATCTGCTTATTATGAGAGTGTTTTGAGAAAGTTAGCCAATGCTTTAGCAGAAAAATGCCCAGGAAAGATTCACTAGAGAGCCCTTCCCCACCATGACAATGCTCCTGCTCATTTCTCTCATCAAACAAAGGCAATCTTAAGTTCCTATGGGAAATCATTAGGCATCCACCTTACCATCCTGCTTTGGCTCCTTCTGACTTGTTTTTGTTTCCTAATCTTAAAAGATATATAAAGGGCACTCATTTTTCTTCAATTAATAATGTGAAAAAGATTACATCAGCATGGTTAAATTCTCTGGACCCTCAGTTCTTTAAGGATAGACAAAATGACTGGTATCATGTCTTATAAAAATATCTTAATCTTGAAGCAGTTTATGTTTTTAAAAAAGTATATTTTTAAAATTTTTATCTTTTAATTTCATTTTTTCACAAAATGTTTCAAGTTTCATCATATACAATTTAAAATCCAATTCCTAATTGATCTAAGCCTCTTAGCATAACATCGTACCCTACTATTCTTTCTGTTAAGGAGTACTGTATTTATTAATTCAATAAAACAAAGTTTGGCAAAAACCCTTAGGTAGACTTCATTTGGTCCATGGGTTGCAGAATGGATAGTCAGGTTTCTGGCATCCTATTTGAACCTCCAAGGAATTCAGTCTTCTAGTTAAGACTTAGAAGATGGGCCAGGCATGGTGGCTCATGCCTGTAATCCCAGCACTTTGAGATGCCAAGGCGGAAGTATTGCTCAAGGCCAAGAGCTTGAGACCAGGCTGGGAAACATAGGGAGACCCCATTTCTACAAAATATTTAAAAATTAGCCAAGTGTGGTGGCACATGCTTGTAGTCCAACCTACCCAGGAGGCTGAGATGGGAGGATCGCTTGAACCTAGGAGGTGGAGGCTACAGTGAGTTATGATCACACTACTATGCTCCACCCTCAGTGACAAAGAGAAACCCTGTCTCTAAGAGAAAAAAAAAAAAGGACTTATAAAGTGAAACCTTCCCAGCTTAGCTCCCAAGTCTTCCTAATTCTATGATACTCAACTCTCCCAAGCCACTTCAGAGGTGAATTTGTCTCCTGTTTCAGAAGTTAGTAGTCCTCACCTGAATCTGTGTGCTTCTCAACATTTCCCAGATCCTTTGCCATAGGTTGGCCCAGCTTTGGAGTCCTGGCTTGTAGGATACAGGAGAAAGTGATGTGTGTCACTTCTGGGCCTGTTCCCCAGCAAGTCCCACAATAGATGTCCCACCTGAACAGTTAGCAGAGCCATAAGGAAGAAGGAGCCTGGCTGGGTCCCTGAGATACCACCTGGAGTGAAGCTGCCCATAGAATAAGATACACAACAAAAATTTTGTGTTGATGAACCACTGAGATTTGAGGGTTGTTCATCTCAGTGGCTAGACAACTGTCCCTAACACATACTCCAGGCTGGAATTCAGCCCAGGAAGTAAAAAAGGTGAGACTTTCTGAGCGTTTGAGACAACAGTGAGTGATGAGTAATTGCTTGTATATTACTCAGGGTCACTCTGATGCACAGAATGGCGTTCTGCCAGAAAATAGCATTTAAAGCAGTGTTGGTTTTTACACTATGTTTATAAACTAATTTAACAAGTGGTGAAATTAGAGAATTGTTAATGTAATCCAACAATTATTTGCAAGGGTTGGGGGGAGTGTTAGTGATATATTCAATATTTAGATATTTCTTGAACCAGTTAAAGATTCCTTTTTACATAAATGTATAAATGCTGGTTATAGCTTTCTCATTAGAATTAATGGTTGTAATTTATATACTTACTAGATATGAGTAAGTACATGTGATTGTACTAGGTTAGATATCTTATCTCAAGTGGGACATAAAGTAAAAAACTACTTCTTGAAACAGCAAAGAGCTCACATAAAAGATACTTTTGAGAGCTAGATATTGAACTAGATATTACAAAAATCATAGAAATTACATAGAAATTGATTTTTAAGAAAGGAAACAATATTATGTGTTGTGTTATATGAAATTAGAGCATGTGTTTATGTCCACATTCACTCTGATTTTTATCAACACTGACATGTGTTGAAGACAATCCATTAGTGTTTCAGTAAGAGTCCAAATATTGAGTAGAATGTCAGAATTGCTTAGCTGTTTGTGCAGGAATTTTAAAACAAAATCAGGTTTGTTACAATTTATTTGTTTTTTAATAAATCTGCGGACTTGGCCCTCCTGGGGAGGGCTTTGGATGAACAGTTAGGGCTTCATAGGGTTTTGGAGCCAGGAATGACAGCAAAGATAAGAAGATAAAGAAGATAAATATTTTATTGAGTGCAGAGTGGATAATGTGGGAAAGAAACTGGAGGTGTCAATAAGCCAGTTAGAGGGCTTTACAAAGATTCAGAGAGTGTGAGGACCTGGAGCAATAGCAATGAAAATTGGAGAAAGACAGGGGAAATAAATATATTGAAAAAGGAGGTGATAGCTGGCGAAAAGGGAAAAAAGAGAAAATATATTGACATCTTACACCTGGGTACCAGGGAGGACAGGGGCCTGTTGGGGTGTTAAGAGGAGCTGCTGGGGAAGAAGGAAAGTGACAATGACACTCCATGTTTGAAAAAGCCAGGACAGCAGACAGGACCTCGTTCTTAGTGGGAAAACTGCGTTTCCAAGGTGTAGAAGCTGAAATACGGTCAGTTCAAAAAAGAAACACATATGCCACCCTGAGAGGGGCTTCCTGGAGACCACCATGGTATCCAGTAAAGAGCACAGCAGGTGGGGTCAGGAGGATCTGCTTCTGAACCCAGGTTCTCCCCTTACGAGCTATGTGACCTTAGGAAATTGATCTAACCTTTCTGGGGCTTCAGTTTACTCCTCTATAAAACTAAATCAACAATAGATTCAGTGTTCACTAAACGGAAGTAATTATTTCTTCTTGATTCTTTTTTTAATATAATTTTTTATTTTTAAAATTTAATCTACTTATTTATTTATTTTGAGACTGGCTTTCGAGACTGGCCAATTTTCATATTTTTGGTAGAGGTGGGGTTGCACCATGTTGCCAAGACTGGTCTTGAACTCCTGGGCTCAAGCAATCCTCCCGCCTCAGCCTCCCAAATTGCTGGGATTATAGGCATGAGCCACTGTGCCCAGCGCTGTTCTTGGTTCTTCAAGACTATTCCCCAAACATCTTCAAAACAGCCATTCTTAGAATCACAAGGGAAATCATTTTTAATCTCCTCTCCCTTGGCCCATCTGTATAACAAAGATAATATTGTTTACATCTGTGGTTCTCAAATGTTATCTATGCATCAAAATCATTTGAAATATTTGTAAGATACAGATTCCTGTGCCCTAATTCAAGAACTTCTGATTCAGTACTTCTGGGCGAGAAGCCAGGCATCAATATCTTTCTCGTTGAGAACCACTAATCTACATCAAAAAGCTGGAGTGGAGATTAAATAAAATGAGCATGGCAAACCCACATAGCACAGTTCCTGGCACACAGTGCTTGTTTAGTAAGTGGTACTGGTTGGGAGTGGTGGGGATGGTGATAGGGTGGGCCATGGAAGTGGGCAGGGTGATGGAGGGTGATGGTGATGGATGTTGGGTTATGTTAATGGAGGTGGTAAGTCATGATCGGGGGTGGTGGGTGGTGGAGGCCAGGTTGTTGAAGATCCTTGACTCAGCAAGAAGATTGAGACTTTGGTGACGCATGACGAGGCAGTGAATGGGACACTCCCAGTGGAAACAAGTCTTCATTCTTGCTTCCATTAGGGATTTGTTCCTGGACTAAATAAGAGGAGAGGCAGCTCTTTGGAGATTCATTCCCCTTTCCTCAGAAGTAAGAAATACAACTGAAATTACAAACTGCAAAACTGTATTATGACCTGCAAAATAGATTAATTGTATCAAACCATGTCTTGCAACACCAGTAAAGATCAAACTACTTTAAGACCAGCACATTGGTGTGTTGTATGCACACAGGCTTGATGCCAAGACCACGGGGAGAAGGATTCAGCAGTGACTCTAGACTCAGGTTCTAGAGACAAGCTCCCTGACTATTCCAGAAGTTCACTTTGTTTACAAATTCTGACCAACCCCAGTCCAGACCTCGCTTACAAATTTCTACCCTACAACCACTCTATCACAAAAGCTCATTAACTTCCCCATTGTGAGCCACCACTGAGTCTCTGTCAAAACAACGCTCCCCTCAAGCCGTGAAACAAGGAGCATTGTTTTGAGCATTATTAAACCTGTGAAAGAGGGAGCATTGTTTCCCAGTGGTCTTTGTAAGAAGGTTTCAACAGGCAGGCAGGGACCCATGCCTTTTGCTCTTAGGCTGTCAGCTTGGTTCATGGAGACAGCCTGTCCAGCACCTGCACTCACTGAGTATGGAAAATGGCTCACTGTGGACCAAGCACTTCAGAGCAGCCAGTAAGAATCAGAATTTTGGGACATTTAGCTAAATATTCGAAGTTAAATGTATGAGAGTCTTTTCATATATGTTTTGAAAAGCAACCGGGGGTCCAGAGGATACCTCCACAGGATGCTTGCCTTTCAACACTTGGGAGCTCTCTGGGCACTTCTTGAAGAGAAATGGTGGGTGGAAGGATGGCGGCAGCACGTTTCTTGTCTGAAGGGCCCATGACTGGAGGAAGAGCATCCCTGAGGAGCCTGCAGGTGGTGGCGGGGGGCAGGAGTGCTCTGAGGGTGACCCAGGGCACCTACCTGCTTCTCCTCCTCAGCCCCAGCTCCTGCTCTAGAGGGCTGCACATTCGCTAACCCTCCAGCCTTTGCCCGTGCTGCTTGTGAATCGATGTCTCAGTCTGCTTAGACAGCTATAACAAAATGCCATAATCTGGTGGCTTAGAAACCACAGAAATTTATTTCTTACAGTTCTGGGAGCTGGGAAGTCCAAAGTCAAGGCTCTTGCAGATTTGACATCTGAAGAGGGCTCACTTTCTGGTTCATAGATAACACCTTCCCACTATGCCCTCACTTGGTGGAAGGGGCAAGACAGTTCTTGGGGGTCTCTTTCATAACGACACTAATCCCATTCATGAGGGCTCCATCCTCATTACTTAATCACACCCAAAGGCCCCACCTCCTACTACCATCAACTTGGGAGTTTTCAACATAGGAATTCTGGAGGGACATAGACATTGAGCCCCTAGCAATAGGTATTAAGGTTATGATAGTTTAATATTCAAACAGAAAGGAGTGAACCATACAGGCAAATGGGAACTTCCTTACCATTTGGTTTGGGAGATTTACCATTACCTCAAAGCAGAACTTGAATAGCCAAATTTACGCAAGTATATTTTCCTTTTCTTTTTTTTTTTTTTCCCAGTGAGTTGTTTCAAAAAGTTCTTAGTAGTTGTCTACATAAAAGCCTTTTGTGGTTTTCTGATAACCCAATGCTGTCCACCATACCCCAACATGTAAAATATGGGCCCTCTCAAGGGTGACCCCATCTCCCTGTTGCCTTAGGAGTCTGCTCCCAGTGTAATTATAGCCTCTCTTTCACTCCCAAAACTGTTGCAGTTTGGGTAATAAGTTATGTGGTGACCCTAGTAGTAATCTGATATTGTCAAAGGAGAAATAATGATATGGAACATATGTTGAATATGTAAATTTGTTATTATTTTTTATTGAGCATTCATTGTGTGTGTGTGTGTGTGTGTGTGTAGACACACATATATTTTCAGTCCTCACCAACACTCTGGGAAGTTAAGCAACATTAATGTTCCCATTTTATATTTGAAAAGAAATCAAGGCACAGAATAAATAACTTGCCCCCCCCACCAATATTGCACAATGTAACTTCGGAACCTGCACTCCTTACCGCTATTTATTGCTGCCTCCTGAGATGCTGGATCTTTACTCCAGAGAATCTGGGTGGTCAGAGAGGGTTTGATTTAGACATGGTGGTCCTGAAACAGGAATAAGAGAAAGAAGAAGAATACGAAGTGGAAATACAGAAAAATAAATGGTCCCCTCTTATATTTATTTCTTATAGCTGCCATTTCTAGGGCTGCAGATGGCAGTCCTAGGAAATAAATACAGGATGTCTTGATGGCTGAAGACAACAGAAATTTAGGCCAGGCATGAAGACTCATGCCTGTAACCCTAGTGCTTTGGGAGGCCAAGAGTTCGAGACCAACCTGGGCAACATAGTGAGACCCCTATCTCTACACAAAATTTTTTAAAAATCAGCCAGGCATAGTAGCGCATGCCTGTAGCTATTCAGCTACTCAAGAGACTGAGGTGGGAAGATTGCTTGAGCTCAGGAGTTTGAGGTTACAGTGAGCTATGATCATGCCACTGTACTCCAGCCTGGGTGACAAAGTGAGACCCTGTCTCTAAAAAAATTTTATATATATATATTCCTCTCACAGTTCTGGAGGTTAGAAGGCCAAAATCAAGGAGGAGGACCTTCCCTTGCCTCTTCCAGCTTCTGGTAGCTCAAGGCACCACTTGATTTCTGGTAGCATCATTTCAATCCCTTTTCCCATCTTTGCCTTCTTCTATGTGCCTGTGTCTCTAATCTTCCTCTGTCTTTCTCTTCTAGGGACATCTGTCATTGGATTCAGGAACCACCCTATATTCAGAATGATCTCATCTTGAGGTCCTTAAGTTAACTATGTCTGCAAAGACCCCTTGTCTGAATAAAGTCACATTCACAGTTTCCAGGAATTTGGACCTGAATATGTGTTTCCCAGTTGGGGATCACCATTCAACCCACTAGGCCTCTGGACATGCATGACAGGGCATGTAGCTCCTGTAATCTGTATAAATCTAGGTCTAAATGTATTCCTTTGAGCCCATCTTGAGAGGCCTTTTTTTCCCCCCTCTTCAGAGTTGCTTAAGTTTCCCTTCTTAAGATTCTCAGGAAAACTTCCCAAGTTACCAACAGCAAGAAGTATTTTCTTCATTTCTAGAAAACCCCAGAACTGAAGGGAGGCCAAGATGTTAGAAGGAAGCAACACCATTCCTCATCCTAAAAGCCCTGCTTTTTTTCTGCCTGCCTGGACATTCTCCACCAAGCCCAGTGTCACTCTTTGAGGCTTCCTGAAACCATCCTCTCACCCACCCCTACTCACAACCTCATCAGAGACACAGTCAGCTTTCTGCTGACTTTCACTAATCAGCTGTGTGACTTCAGGCTGCTCTTCAAGTTTCTAGGCTTGTTTCCTCCTCTGGAAAGAAGGAACAAAAAGAAAAAAGAAAGAGAGAGGTGGGGAGGAGGGAGTGAAGGAGGGAAGGAGGGAAGGAGGGAAGGAGGGAAGGA